>NC_048225.1:91510710-91516599 GCF_002007445.2 Ailuropoda melanoleuca
AGCTGAACTCCACCTGGGGAATGGTTTCCCAGGGGAACAGCAGTTCCCACACAGCATTCCAATGACATATATCCTTGAAAAAACAGGGACGAACATTTTCAGGAATTGTTCACAGCCACTTTGTAAAGAGGGAAAGAGAGAGTGTACACGCAAAAGACAGTAAGCACAGGAAAGCTCAGAAACACGAAAAGGGGCATTTCTCTATTGGCGACAATGCCTGTTATGTGACATTCAAACCCCACAAGGGCTATTCAGCGGCTTGTAAGTCACAAAGGTGGGTGAAAACACTCAACTGCTTGGTAGAAAGGAAAAGGAGGTGGAGAAGCCTTCACACAAAAACCCACTTTGGCTTTTCATGTGTCATTTTGAGCTCTCCCAGGTGNTTTAAATACCTTTTATTGAGTAATCTTTTGTTTTCTCAAAGTTACTTAAAAGGCCACCTTACCGCTTTGGTTATTCAACCTTAATAATACATTTTATATCTTGTAGAGCAAACCTAGTCTTACTCTTTTTCCCTCAAACTCTGAACCATTATCTCATGTTTAATCATTAACTTAAGTTTAGAATAATTGGTTATGTGCCAACTATAACCATTTGGAAATTCTTATTGAAATGGAATTAAATCTATAGATTATTGTTCTCTTTACATATTATTTTTATCCATTCACTTGGATTTCCCTTATGTCTTTCAATAATACTTTATAGTTTTCTTTTGATAAGTTTTTCCCTCGGTATTTTATAGACTTTGTTGCTATTATTGATACGTTTCTCTATTTTCTAATAGATTCTATGGTAGACAAAAAAAGCAAATAATTTTTTTGTTTGGTTTACATCTAGGTGCCCTCCTGAACTCCGTAATTCATTTAAAAGTATCTTAATACTTTATATTTTTAAATATAACATCATATTATCTGAAAGTAATTATAATTTTATCAAATTCATCCTAGCTCTATATTCTAGTTCTTTTAGCTTGTCTTATGCTTTGGTATACCTAGAGAACAGCCGAGCTAGGAACAAGCATGATCTTTAATGGGCCTTCCTCAAGTCTTGCAAGAGTATGAAGCTACATGTTGATGTAAAATAAGTCATTTTCAGCATGTAAAGGTAAAAAGAGAGAGAGAGATGGAATGATAGAAAAAATACTTAAATTTCAATAGCAGTACTTAGATTACAAAATAGAGTCAATAAAGAACACAAAATGATATACTGGAAAAAGTCGTATTGTTTTGAAGGACGTACTTTAAAGGCGTACAGGGAAAATGGGTAAAAATGACAAGACAGAGAACGACCAAAGTGGAGAGAATGGAGAGGCCACGTGAGTGGCCACTACCTCTGAAGCAGGACACAGAGTAAATGAAAAAGAGCAAAGCCCAAATAGNATGTGACATTCAAGCCCCACAAGGGCTATTCAGCGGCTTGTAAGTCACAAAGGTGGGTGAAAACACTCAACTGCTTGGTAGAAAGGAAAAGGAGGTGGAGAAGCCTTCACACAAAAACCCACTTTGGCTTTTCATGTGTCATTTTGAGCTCTCCCAGGTGATAAGCACGATGACTCCTGGTTCACAAGCCCAAAGGGGCAGCCACGGTGGGAAAGAAAACGTCAGGCGGGCTCCAGGGTAGGGAATCCAGGCCTTCAGCCTCCTGGACGGGGTCCTAGCAAAATTCACAAGTGGATGGAGTTTTCCTCGGAGATTTGATTGTTTCGTGCCCACAGTGGCCACCTGCTCCTCTGGCTCTAGGACTCCCCAGGAGTCGGCCTCCTCCCAGGCAAGGATGGCTGCTGATAGGTTAATTCGTCTCCTTGCCAGGTGACACGTGTGTATCGTTCCAGATAAAAGCGTTTTAAGAGCAACCTTCAATGCCTCCTCACCACTAGGCCAGGAGGTGAGTGTGCGGTGGGGTGGGGTGAGGAGGGACACGACAGTTCCTTCTCAAACGGTGCAGCTTTTGACTCCTCCCCAGAACAAGCCCAACTCTATTTCTGCCCCGTCGCGTCGCCCTGAGTTTGGGCACGCTGTCGTCTCCTGGCTCCTTTGTTCCACTTCTGATTAACAAGTTCTAGAAAGTCTGTGAAGGTGAGGTCCCATGCCAGCTGGCCATGACCTGAGGTGTTCTGCAGCCCCGCCCTCTCCAGGAGACACTCCGCTCCCCAACTGCGAAGACAGAGACAACCCGCGGCCACCTTTTCAGATCCTGTTTAAAACCAGCAGCTTTTCTGATGTCCTCGAGAGCAATTAATGCTCTCACTGTGCTCTCACAGCTCTCGTAGTCCTGCTACCTTGAACCTCCCATCCTAGCCGGAGAGGCAAAGCCTTGGCCTGGTCCAGATAGCCACAGGGCAGTGCCTCTCCCCTCCTCTGAAGACCAAAGAGAGTTCCAGGCCTTCCTGAAAGGGGCCGTCTCATGCCCCAGGAGCAGAACCATCGTCCAACGCACAGCACAAGGAGCCTGCGAATGAATGGATGTCTGGGCAGAGGAAATGGAGGCCAGGTTCATCTCGCAAGGGAGTCAAGAGGGAAGCAAGAAAAGACTGGCCTCTGAGAGCCTCTCCTAGCGAGTCAAAGCACTCAAATGGTGGCCTCTCGCGCCCGCACTGCGAAGAGCCCACAGCAGCTGCCCTTTCCCTCGGAGCTGAATCCATTGGACAGGTTGCCCTATTAAGCCGCTTTCAACTTCTGTAGGGGAAGGAGGAATGAAGGCTGAAGGAAAGGGACCTGGATTTGCATTCAATGGGACATTAATGGAAATGGCACTGAAAGAATTCTGGAAAAAGTAGAAACCACACCCAACAGGGCTTCAGAAATCACCCCTTCTCCATTCCCCCTGCCCCGGCCCATTCTAAGCCCATGGTCACTCAGGTTGCTGGGATTGTCCTGAAGTCCTTCTTACTAACTGCACACCCTGCCTGGCTTTTGTCTGGCTCCACTCTGTCCAGCATGGTATTTCCAGCGCTCTTATGCTGGAAATAAATGCCATCATGTTGCTTCCTTGTGGGGATCCCCAGCCAGTTCCTCTGCCTGCAGAAGAGGGGTTGAGTGTCCCCATCCAGCTCTACACTCCTCCCTTTTCCTGTCCAGAAAATCCTCACCTTTCCCCAAAAGCTTCAGCCACCCTGAACTTCTCACTTTTTCCCTTGAACAAAATAGGCTCATTCACAATTCTAACCAATTGGAATACCATACGTTTTGCCTTTTAGATCCCCGGCCACCCCTCACCTCTTCTATGAAGTCATTTTAGGGTCTCTTGGGGCTGCCACCACACACCTCTATTCTAGTCTGCAGCAGATCGTATTTTAATTTTCCATTCCTATGTCTCCCCCACTCAACTCTGGGCTCCTCCAAAGTGGGGATGGTATCTTCCAATCTTTGCACCCTCATCATCTACCTTAAAGTCTGAAGTCAACTAGATCCTCCCTAAAAGCCTAAACTTCCAGCTCCTCCCAAAGCTTCCTGCCTGCGGCATTACCACGGGGCGATCCTATCAGGGGAAAGTGGGGGGAGAACACAAAACCACCTGCTCTTAACTTCAGATATAACGTGAAGACACTTACGTGAATCATCAAAGGCTGTATTGCAGTATTACACTTTTATAAAGAACTTTTTTTCTTTTCTTTTCCTTCTATTTTTTTTTTTGACAGTTTGCAAGGCAGAGAGCTCCAAGGTAACTAAAGTGTTAAGAGCCTCACTCAAAGTTATTCCAAATGAAAATCTAAGTCTCTGAAGACATTGTATGTGAATTTGGGACACATAGGATTCCTCGTTCCAGAATTATTTTTCATATACAGCATTGCGGAAAATAAAATATTCTTAGTGCCTGGACTCCAATCATGATGTCCAGGTGCCTAATGCAATTTGCATATTTCCTGCTCCAGTTCGCTGGGGCAGAGTCCTACTCTGGAAGGCATTTGGACATTTGGAGGCCTTCATTTTCTTGGGAAACTTCGCTCTTGGATCTTAGAGGCTGCCAGAATCTTCTGGGTGTGAAGAAACAGACTCTGGTACGGGCAGCTACCACCAGTACCAAATAACACTTCTGCAGCCACCTCCCCACCCCCGGGGGCACTTGCTGGAGGGGTCAGATATCTGTCAGCAACTCTCAGCAGGGCACATTATTTTTCTGGACACAGCTAATACTTTATTTTTCTGGATGTGAGACAGGTATATAGGCACCCATAATAGTTTATAAAAAGTTCAGTTATAGTATGTTACGCTGTTACAGGTAGTTCGGCTCTGTTTTATTGCTAATACAGTCATTTGGTACCAGCTATCTCTAGGCACTGCGCATGAGCTGAGGAAACCATGGTGAATAAGGGGTGTGGCACCCCTGACTCAGGAAGCTTGGATCTTTCTGAAAAGACAGAAATTGTTTAGGTGACCCTATGTGCAATGAGCATTAGATGAGATACACGGTGTCATGGGCACATATATTAGAGAGAGACACTGGTCTGGGGTGGGAACCAGGAAATGCCTCCTGGAGTGCAAGACTTTTAAATTGAGACTTAAGGATTAATAAAACACACTCAAAGGAGAGGGAAGGGAAAGGGGGAAAGGCCTGGAGAGAGAAAGACCAAGAACCCACCACCATATAGCACAAAGTGGCAGAGCCAGAGTTGAAACCCAGGCAACCTGAATGCAGGTGCATTAACCACTATGCCCTAGGGGTTAGGGGGTGGGCATGTCAGGCAGGTCTTTGTAGGATTTTGTCCTAAGAGAAACGAGAAGGTATTGAAGAGTTGTGAAGTCAGGAAATGGCAGGATCATTCTTAGACTTAAAAAACAAAACACAAACCCACAAACCCACTTAGGCTGCCATCTTGAGAATGGATTAGAAGACAAAGAGGAGTTCAGGGAGACCACTGAGCAGGAGATACAGGTGGCTGGGACCAGGTGGAAGCAGTGGCAGAGCAAAGTGGATGGACCCAAAAGATCTTCAGTGGACTGACTGACTGACTGGCTGTAACTAGAGGGCAGGAATCGCCACTCAGTTAGACGTTCTCATATGCCTTAACTTAGTATTTCCACTAATTCTATGTATTTACCTTAATTTTCTGCATTGAGAAATGAAGATCTAAAGAAAGAGGTAATTTTTATGTTAGAGAGGCTGCAAATGGTGAACACAGGATTTGAACTTAGAATTTGAAACTTATATCGTAGGTCTATCTTTCTTGCTTTTTGAGAACTAGGCCCACGTCTTGGTCATTTTGTATTCCAAGCCCATGGGGCCCAAGCCTGGCACGTGGCAGGGGCCTCGGTACATCACTGAATCAGTGAGCAGCAGGACAGGCATCATGGGTTCCAGATGACAATGACTCTTAGGGCATTGTCAGAGGGTAGTGGGTCCCGCTGTCCCCAAGCTGCACCATCAAAATCTTCCAGGCCTACTGAATGGAGAGGTTCGCCCAAAAGTACCCAGATGTCACTTTTCATTGCCTGTCAGACCCTACCTGGTGACACCTGTCTCCTGACCCTCTCTCAACTGACTGTCTAGAGTCTTGTGTCTGTAACTCAGAGTCTCATCAATCTCTTAGGTTAGAAAAACAAAAAAACTTAAGCCAAATTAAGTTGGACAGCTCAGGTATTATTTAAGTTCCTCCAAAGTCTTAATAAATTTCACAAATATTTAACAAGTGAATTAATTTATGTAAAAATCTGTACATATTTGATAAACTTGAGCCAATTTAATAAATCCTGTCCTGTTTTAATAAATGATGGATTAGGGTTAGACTTCCTACAAATAATAAATACATAAAGAAAATATTTGTTACGTGTGTATATGTACTGTACCTGCCTTTTCAAAGATCAAGGAAAGATTATCTTTGCCATAAGGACTTTTAAACCACTGGTGTGTGTGTGTGTGTGTGTGTGTGTGTGTGTGTGTGTGTGTGTGTGT
>NC_048225.1:91517653-91530202 GCF_002007445.2 Ailuropoda melanoleuca
AGCTAACTAATTACTAATCATCATATTGATGACCGATAATTATTACCAGACATTAATATTTAGACCTTATTCTCTCCCTCTCTCTCTCCTTGTTTCTCTCTCATTCTCTCCCTTTTCCTCTGTCATTCTCCTCTCTCCCTTTCATTCTCTCTCCCCCCTCCCTCTTTCTTCTTCCCTCTCTATTCTTCTTTCTTTCTCTTTCTCTTCTTCTCTCCATCCCTCTCATTCTCTCTTCCTCTCTGTCCCTCCCTCTCTCATTGGGCTGAATAAAAACGAACAGGTGTTTATCCCCTGACGCTTCAGTGAATGCTCTGCACCAGTCGCAGGGACTGTCTTACACACTTTAGAACTGGTGGGTGCCTCACTAATAATGAGTGAGTGACTGAATGAAAGGTTAAACTCACCTTACAAGACTGTTACTTAATGCTAGACATGTTTTTCTGGGAACATGGCCTGGCGTGTGGTAAGAGAATTTGGACAACCATTGCATCTCCAATCCATTAAGAAATGGTGTTGTTTCCTCAAATATCAAATTCCATCTGGAATGAGCGGCTCGCTAAAATTTAGTTTCCATCACAACCACATCCTGAAATTTTGAAGACACATTACCAGCACCCTTTCATGTACAAAATCCATTTCTTAAGGCCATCGTTTCACCTTGTTACTCGCCTATTCAAAACCAGTTTCAAAACCAGGAGATGCATTTTCAGAAGACAGGACAGCAGGGCCAGGAGATTTTACTTTGTAGGCCTGTAGTCATGGTGCTAGCTTGCCCTCGGAGCTCCTTCTAAGAGCATTTGCTCCAGTCACTGTCACAATCTCCGACCCCAGCTGAGTACAGGGGTGAGGGCAATGATTTAACAACCTGAAAATGTTAGTAGTGTTAACAATATATTATAAAATGTCTTTTTTTATGACTACATGATAATCTGATCTATAGATGAATCATGATTAAGTTGACCAGTTCTCCCATTTTGAACATTTACAGTGATTTAATTGTCACTGCATAGAGGATAAACATCCTTGTACTGATATGTTTTCCTATAATGTTTGCAAGTTTGGTGCATAAAGAGTGATATCTTGTTTTAATTTGTATGTAGTGGATTACTGGAGAGACTAAACATTTAATGTGTCATTTGGTCATTTTATACCTTCCTTTGTTAATGTCCTCTGTATATCATTTTTTACTGAGTTTATTTTCAGTGTTTTCTAGAAGCTTTTTAATTACTAATGATATTAACCTTTATTTTATATAGTGGAACTATTTTCCCCAATTTATTTGTCTCTGAATTTTGTTTATTGCATATTCATTCAAAAGCCATTTATAATCTCTATCTCCCTAGCCCTCCTTTATAATAGAGGCTGAAGAACCCACTTTCCCAGACTCCTTTGCAGCCAGGAATGGCCATGTGACTAATTATGGCCAATGAGATACTAATGCAAGTTGCTGAGTGAGGCTCTGGAATTTTTTTTTTTTACAAGAAATAGATTCTGCTGTCATTCCTCCTAAGGATTTTGCCTATTTGCCTTTTCTTCTATGTGGAAAATGAATATGAGCCTAGAGGTACAACAATAATCATCATGTAACCATCAGGTGACTTCCATGAGGACAAACCTCTATAAGGATAGAAAATGGAAGGAGGGACACACCCCAGGTTTCCAGCCCAGCTGGACTACAAATCTCCAGATTGCTTATTGCATCAGATAAATAAATCATTATCTATTTAAGATAGATTGAAGTCAGGTTTTCTGTTATTACCAGTGATGGATATTCCTAATTAATACATTTATGGGAAACATAATTTTTAATATAATAATTATACCCATCCTTTTTCTTTTTAAATTCTACCAGAAATATAAATAGATGGGTGGTGAATGTTTTTTGACCTGTGAAGAAATATTTTGCTTATACCAAATATGTCAATATTCATCTGTATTTGTTTCTAATACTAGCATACATTTTACTTCTGGCTGAGGAAAGTATTTCTTCCATATGGGATTCGTATTATGGAGTGACTTAGGAGAAACTAATTTTTTTCTCTAACTTACAGTCCAACTTTTAAATACCTTTTATTGAGTAATCTTTTGTTTTCTCAAAGTTACTTAAAAGGCCACCTTACCGCTTTGGTTATTCAACCTTAATAATACATTTTATATCTTGTAGAGCAAACCTAGTCTTACTCTTTTTCCCTCAAACTCTGAACCATTATCTCATGTTTAATCATTAACTTAAGTTTAGAATAATTGGTTATGTGCCAACTATAACCATTTGGAAATTCTTATTGAAATGGAATTAAATCTATAGATTATTGTTCTCTTTACATATTATTTTTATCCATTCACTTGGATTTCCCTTATGTCTTTCAATAATACTTTATAGTTTTCTTTTGATAAGTTTTTCCCTCGGTATTTTATAGACTTTGTTGCTATTATTGATACGTTTCTCTATTTTCTAATAGATTCTATGGTAGACAAAAAAAGCAAATAATTTTTTTGTTTGGTTTACATCTAGGTGCCCTCCTGAACTCCGTAATTCATTTAAAAGTATCTTAATACTTTATATTTTTAAATATAACATCATATTATCTGAAAGTAATTATAATTTTATCAAATTCATCCTAGCTCTATATTCTAGTTCTTTTAGCTTGTCTTATGCTTTGGTATACCTAGAGAACAGCCGAGCTAGGAACAAGCATGATCTTTAATGGGCCTTCCTCAAGTCTTGCAAGAGTATGAAGCTACATGTTGATGTAAAATAAGTCATTTTCAGCATGTAAAGGTAAAAAGAGAGAGAGAGATGGAATGATAGAAAAAATACTTAAATTTCAATAGCAGTACTTAGATTACAAAATAGAGTCAATAAAGAACACAAAATGATATACTGGAAAAAGTCGTATTGTTTTGAAGGACGTACTTTAAAGGCGTACAGGGAAAATGGGTAAAAATGACAAAACAGAGAATGACCGAAGTGGAGAGAATGGAGAGGCCACGTGAGTAGCCACTACCTCTGAAGCAGGACACAGAGTAAATGAAAAAGAGCAAAGCCCAAATATATAAATATGCGACAAAAGACACATTTTTTGAGCTGAAGAAAGATTTGTAAGTAGATTTTAAAGACTTTTCCAGACAAAACTAATGAAGAGAAAACCACATCTAGACATTCTGCCAAAACTTTTGAATTGCGATGATGAAAAAAAATCTTACAAAAATTCACATTCCAAAAACCCAGATTATCTGCAAAGGCACAAAAATAAGATCGGCTTTAGACTTCTTCGCCACACTAAATTTCAGAAAGCAACAGAGAATTATCCATGGGATTTTGAGGGGGAATAGTCGTGATCCAAGAATTTAAAGCCTTGTCATATTGTCTTTAATGTGTGACAGTAAGAGAAAGAGCTATAGAAGGTTTAGAAAATATATCACATGTGCCCATCTTGAAAAATTAGTCAAAGATGTTTTGCTGAGTCCTCAGAGAAAGCAATATTAAAATTCAATAATATAATAATAATGATGATGATGATGATGTCAGCAAACATGTACAGTGCTNACTCCTCCCCAGAACAAGCCCAACTCTATTTCTGCCCCGTCGCGTCGCCCTGAGTTTGGGCACGCTGTCGTCTCCTGGCTCCTTTGTTCCACTTCTGATTAACAAGTTCTGGAAAGTCTGTGAAGGTGAGGTCCCATGCCAGCCGGCCATGACCTGAGGTGTTCTGCAGCCCCGCCCTCTCCAGGAGACACTCCGCTCCCCAACTGCGAAGACAGAGACAACCCGCGGCCACCTTTTCAGATCCTGTTTAAAACCAGCAGCTTTTCTGATGTCCTCGAGAGCAATTAATGCTCTCACTGTGCTCTCACAGCTCTCGTAGTCCTGCTACCTTGAACCTCCCATCCTAGCCAGAGAGGCAAAGCCTTGGCCTGGTCCAGATAGCCACAGGGCAGTGCCTCTCCCCTCCTCTGAAGACCAAAGAGAGTTCCAGGCCTTCGTGAAAGGGGCCGTCTCATGCCCCAGGAGCAGAACCATCGTCCAACGCACAGCACAAGGAGCCTGCGAATGAATGGATGTCTGGGCAGAGGAAATGGAGGCCAGGTTCATCTCGCAAGGGAGTCAAGAGGGAAGCAAGAAAAGACTGGCCTCTGAGAGCCTCTCCTAGCGAGTCAAAGCACTCAAATGGTGGCCTCTCGCGCCCGCACTGCGAAGAGCCCACAGCAGCTGCCCTTTCCCTCAGAGCTGAATCCATTGGACCTNATTGGACAGGTTGCCCTATTAAGCCGCTTTCAACTTCTGTAGGGGAAGGAGGAATGAAGGCTGAAGGAAAGGGACCTGGATTTGCATTCAATGGGACATTAATGGAAATGGCACTGAAAGAATTCTGGAAAAAGTAGAAACCACACCCAACAGGGCTTCAGAAATCACCCCTTCTCCATTCCCCCTGCCCCGGCCCATTCTAAGCCCATGGTCACTCAGGTTGCTGGGATTGTCCTGAAGTCCTTCTTACTAACTGCACACCCTGCCTGGCTTTTGTCTGGCTCCACTCTGTCCAGCATGGTATTTCCAGCGCTCTTATGCTGGAAATAAATGCCATCATGTTGCTTCCTTGTGGGGATCCCCAGCCAGTTCCTCTGCCTGCAGAAGAGGGGTTGAGTGTCCCCATCCAGCTCTACACTCCTCCCTTTTCCTGTCCAGAAAATCCTCACTTTTCCCCAAAAGCTTCAGCCACCCTGAACTTCTCACTTTTTCCCTTGAACAAAATAGGCTCATTCACAATTCTAACCAATTGGAATACCATACGTTTTGCCTTTTAGATCCCCGGCCACCCCTCACCTCTTCTATGAAGTCATTTTAGGGTCTCTTGGGGCTGCCACCACACACCTCTATTCTAGTCTGCAGCAGATCGTATTTTAATTTTCCATTCCTATGTCTCCCCCACTCAACTCTGGGCTCCTCCAAAGTGGGGATGGTATCTTCCAATCTTTGCACCCTCATCATCTACCTTAAAGTCTGAAGTCAACTAGATCCTCCCTAAAAGCCTAAACTTCCAGCTCCTCCCAAAGCTTCCTGCCTGCGGCATTACCACGGGGCGATCCTATCAGGGGAAAGTGGGGGGAGAACACAAAACCACCTGCTCTTAACTTCAGATATAACGTGAAGACACTTACGTGAATCATCAAAGGCTGTATTGCAGTATTACACTTTTATAAAGAACTTTTTTTCTTTTCTTTTCCTTCTATTTTTTTTTTTTTTTGACAGTTTGCAAGGCAGAGAGCTCCAAGGTAACTAAAGTGTTAAGAGCCTCACTCAAAGTTATTCCAAATGAAAATCTAAGTCTCTGAAGACATTGTATGTGAATTTGGGACACATAGGATTCCTCGTTCCAGAATTATTTTTCATATACAGCATTGCGGAAAATAAAATATTCTTAGTGCCTGGACTCCAATCATGATGTCCAGGTGCCTAATGCAATTTGCATATTTCCTGCTCCAGTTCGCTGGGGCAGAGTCCTACTCTGGAAGGCATTTGGACATTTGGAGGCCTTCATTTTCTTGGGAAACTTCGCTCTTGGATCTTAGAGGCTGCCAGAATCTTCTGGGTGTGAAGAAACAGACTCTGGTACGGGCAGCTACCACCAGTACCAAATAACACTTCTGCAGCCACCTCCCCACCCCCGGGGGCACTTGCTGGAGGGGTCAGATATCTGTCAGCAACTCTCAGCAGGGCACTTTATTTTTCTGGACACAGCTAATACTTTATTTTTCTGGATGTGAGACAGGTATATAGGCACCCATAATAGTTTATAAAAAGTTCAGTTATAGTATGTTACGCTGTTACAGGTAGTTCGGCTCTGTTTTATTGCTAATACAGTCATTTGGTACCAGCTATCTCTAGGCACTGCGCATGAGCTGAGGAAACCATGGTGAATAAGGGGTGTGGCACCCCTGACTCAGGAAGCTTGGATCTCTCTGAAAAGACAGAAATTGTTTAGGTGACCCTATGTGCAATGAGCATTAGATGAGATACACGGTGTCATGGGCACATATATTAGAGAGAGACACTGGTCTGGGGTGGGAACCAGGAAATGCCTCCTGGAGTGCAAGACTTTTAAATTNCTCTGAAAAGACAGAAATTGTTTAGGTGACACTATGTGCAATGCATTAGATGAGATACACGGTGTCATGGGCACATATATTAGAGAGAGACACTGGTCTGGGGTGGGAACCAGGAAATGCCTCCTGGAGTGCAAGACTTTTAAATTGAGACTTAAGGATTAATAAAACACACTCAAAGGAGAGGGAAGGGAAAGGGGGAAAGGCCTGGAGAGAGAAAGACCAAGAACCCACCACCATATAGCACAAAGTGGCAGAGCCAGAGTTGAAACCCAGGCAACCTGAATGCAGGTGCATTAACCACTATGCCCTAGGGGTTAGGGGGTGGGCATGTCAGGCAGGTCTTTGTAGGATTTTGTCCTAAGAGAAACGAGAAGGTATTGAAGAGTTGTGAAGTCAGGAAATGGCAGGATCATTCTTAGACTTAAAAAACAAAAAACAAACCCACAAACCCACTTAGGCTGCCATCTTGAGAATGGATTAGAAGACAAAGAGGAGTTCAGGGAGACCACTGAGCAGGAGATACAGGTGGCTGGGACCAGGTGGAAGCAGTGGCAGAGCAAAGTGGATGGACCCAAAAGATCTTCAGTGGACTGACTGACTGACTGGCTGTAACTAGAGGGCAGGAATCGCCACTCAGTTAGACGTTCTCATATGCCTTAACTTAGTATTTCCACTAATTCTATGTATTTACCTTAATTTTCTGCATTGAGAAATGAAGATCTAAAGAAAGAGGTAATTTTTATGTTAGAGAGGCTGCAAATGGTGAACACAGGATTTGAACTTAGAATTTGAAACTTATATCGTAGGTCTATCTTTCTTGCTTTTTGAGAACTAGGCCCACGTCTTGGTCATTTTGTATTCCAAGCCCATGGGGCCCAAGCCTGGCACGTGGCAGGGGCCTCGGTACATCACTGAATCAGTGAGCAGCAGGACAGGCATCATGGGTTCCAGATGACAATGACTCTTAGGGCATTGTCAGAGGGTAGTGGGTCCCGCTGTCCCCAAGCTGCACCATCAAAATCTTCCAGGCCTACTGAATGGAGAGGTTCGCCCAAAAGTACCCAGATGTCACTTTTCATTGCCTGTCAGACCCTACCTGGTGACACCTGTCTCCTGACCCTCTCTCAACTGACTGTCTAGAGTCTTGTGTCTGTAACTCAGAGTCTCATCAATCTCTTAGGTTAGAAAAACAAAAAAACTTAAGCCAAATTAAGTTGGACAGCTCAGGTATTATTTAAGTTCCTCCAAAGTCTTAATAAATTTCACAAATATTTAACAAGTGAATTAATTTATGTAAAAATCTGTACATATTTGATAAACTTGAGCCAATTTAATAAATCCTGTCCTGTTTTAATAAATGATGGATTAGGGTTAGACTTCCTACAAATAATAAATACATAAAGAAAATATTTGTTACGTGTGTATATGTACTGTACCTGCCTTTTCAAAGATCAAGGAAAGATTATCTTTGCCATAAGGACTTTTAAACCACTGGTGTGTGTGTGTGTGTGTGTGTGTGTGTGTGTGTGTGTGTGTGTGTGTGTGTTGGGAAGGGAGGGAGAGGGCACTGACACATGTTCAGACTATCAGGCCAGTGATGACTTTGTGGACAAGACGGCATGCCAGAGAGAGCCCCAAAAGCACAGACTACAGAAAACTTCTAGGGTAGAGTAAGGGCAAGGGAGAGAACGGACCTGGAGGACCTATACCCCATTTTTATTAACATACGCCTTTGCCCTTCATTCTTTCTCCCTGAACTCTTCTACTTTTTTCCAAGCAACAGAATCTTACCAGAAAATTCTATCCATCTTTCCACACAACTTAATTCATACTTCCACCCTTGTGCGAAACCCTACTTAGCCTCATCTCCACTTCCAAGCAGAACTGGCATTTGCTACCCTAGAGTCTGAGAGCACCCCATAAATATCTACAGGACAGCACTTACCCTGTTGTAGTTATCAGCGTGCAAGGCTGTCTCCCTCACTGCACATGAGTTCGTTCATGGTGCCATCATCAGTGAGTTGCATTCTTTCAACAAATATTTGTTGAGCAACAGTATGTGCCAGGTGGCACGCTGGATAATGACAATGCAATGGGAAGAAACTCATAGGCAGATGGTCTTTGCCTTCATGAAACTTGCAGTCATTCTGGGTATGGCAAACACTTTGACGTTTCACCCATATCTTTACCTTCACAGATGGTAGGATTGAGGGAGGGGGTGATTAGGAAGGCAAGGAAGCACTCTTAGTATAAGCAGGGCAAGCAGGAGTACCAGAGAATTAATTTCTCCACAAGCAGCCCTTAATCAATAATGGATGGAGAGTCTGTAGATAAATACCTCAGCTTCCTCAGTCCTTGGCTGGGATAACACTGTGGTATGTTCTATACTGTGTCCCAGAGCTCCCCCGCAGGATCGATCTCTAGCTGCCCAGGGTGGTAAGTGCCTTAAAAACATTCCCTTTGTGAGCTGGCTTCCCTACCTTCCTATCTCACATCCCATTTGCTACCAGATTTCCCTGGGATCATCTCCCAAATAAACTATTTACAATCGAATCCTTTCTTCAGGTCTGCTTCTAGTGAACCTCCAACCAAGACACGGAAGAACGAACAAGTAGGAAGTTATATGATCCCTAGCTCCTGGTGTTCACACTTTTGTGTAATCCTCAACCCTTTAATGTCAGCTTGTGGGCTGGACTTACTGACTTTTTTCTAGAGAATAGAATATGGTACATGTGCCGGGATGTCACTTCCGAGATTAGGCTACGAAAAGATAGTGACTTCCATTTGAGTGTCCTCTCTCAAGTTCCCCAGGGAAAGATGGCTGCCATGTTGTGAAGCAGCCCTGGGGAGAGGTCCATGTAGCAAAGCACTGAGGCCTGCCAGAAGCCACCTAAATGAGCTTGGAAGCAGATATTCGGAGGCCTGCCAACCACCAAGTGAGTGAGCTTGGATGCAGGTCCTTCCCCATTCGAGCCTTGAGATGACTGCAGCTCTAGCCAACACCTTGACTGCAACCTTGTGAAAGATGCTGCGCCAGAACCACCTGGCCAGGCAGCACCTGGATTCCTTACCTATGGGAGATACTAAATGCTCGTTGTTTTCATCTGCTAAGCTTTGGGTAATTTGTGATGCAGGAATTGATATCTAATATAAGTGATATGATGGTATTCTAGGAAGATGGTGATATAATATCAGAGGCTGTCTTTCTCTTTTTATTAATTCTCTCTCTGAGGCAATTCAGTTAGTGTAAAAGAAAATCTTGTCACCTTACTGAAAATAAGTATCTTACCTGTATGTCTGAAAATTTGGATTCCTATGAAGACAGGAGCCTAAGAACAGGGAGGAAAAATTGGCCCTGCCTATCATGTCTATACCTGGAAGAGACCCAGCTTCCATGCCAACTTTTTAGAGCCCCTGCCCACACTCTCACCCTACCTGAATAAAACCATAGACTCTGCTAGGCAAGTAGTTACAAAAAAGGAGATTACACAATGCAAACGAGAAGTTCCCAGAGCCATTCACCTTTCCTATAGGCTTTCTTTGTACCCAATAATTCCACAGCTGCCTTCTTTCTCATCCGGAGTCACTCTTCATGTTAGGACCGATATCCTCTGCGAACACAATTGTTTCAGATACGCGGCTGATAGGGGCCAGAAGGAGCTGCCAAAACTGCCCTTAATGGGGTCCTTCCTGGGCCTGATGCCTTTCCAATAGCTTCCAACTTAGATTAAAAAGATTTTTTGAAAGCTCACTCAAGAAGAAATGGAGCTCCATACACTGCGGATGGGAATGCAAAATGGACAACCTCTTTGAAAAACATTTTAGTGGGGCGCCTGGGGGGCTCAATCAGTGAAGCAGCTGGCTCTTGATTTTCGGCTCAAGTCACAATCCCAGGATCAAGCCCTGCATCAGGCTCCATGCTCAGGGGGGAGTCTGCTTGAGGATTCTCTCTCCTTCTGCCCCCCCCCTTGCTCGCACGTATGCTTGTGTGCATGCTCTCTCATTCTCTCTCTCTTAAATATACCTTAGAAAAAGAAAGAGAAAAAAAAGAAAAATCTTTTAGCAGTTTCTTACAATACTAAATATGTACCTACTATATGACCAATCAAATACAAAACTTTGTACACACAATGACTTGTACATGAATATTTTCGTATTTTATTATGTCCAAAATGTGGGTTGGAGGAAGAGATGTTCATCAACTGAGGAATAGGTAAACAAACCATTCTATATCCATGAAAAGGAATACTACTCAGCTATAAAAACAAGCTATTGATATATGTAAAAACAAGGACAAATCTCAAAAGCATGCTAAATGAAAGATGTCAGACACCAAAGAGTACAGAATAAATAATTCCATTATATGAAATTTTAGAAAAAGCAAAGCTAAGGTGACAGAAAACAGGTCAGTGATTGCCAAGTGTTAAGATAAAGAAAGGGATTAACTACAAATTGGCAAAAGGGAATTTCTGGGGTGATGGAAGTATTCTATGTGGTGATCATGGTAATGGTTACACAACTGTATACATTTGTCAAATTTTGAATTGCATACTTTAAAATGGTGAATTTTATTATTTGAAATTTTGCCTCAATGAAACTTTTTTTTTTAAATTGCAGCAGGTTTCTGTTTTTTAAAGAATTAGGACAATCTGAGAACAAGAGGGTTATTGGAATTTTTTTAAATAACAAACATAATAATTCAGTGGAGGAAGTAAACAGCAGAATACACATTAATGAAATCTGACTTGTAATTCAGAAGAATGCTTTAAGAAATTCTCCCAAAATACTAGGCAAAAACACAAAGTATTGGGATTTAAGAAGGGAAATGGTAGGAATCATGGAGGATAGAGCCAAGAGAGCCGACATCAATACAAAAAGATACCCCAAAGAAAAGAAAGTAGTGGATGAGAGAGAACAAATAATGAATTTGTTCTTCTAAGTAATAAAAGAAAAGTAATAGAAGAAAAGTTCTTCATAAGGAGGAAAACCCAATTGTTCACATTGTAAAAGTTTGCCAAGTATCAAAAAGAGTTAGGAAAAAATCAGAAGTAAGCATGTCTTGCCAAATGTATGAAACTGTTTCATGCATATTGTTTACATTTCCAGTTGGACTACAGTAGCAACAATTCAAACCAACAACTCAAGACTGTCACTGAATTCTCATAACACTAAAAAAGAAGTCAGCAGAAAGATACTTTCTATATAATTCTTATAACAAAGGTTCTCCACAGAATTCTCTATCCAGTGTAGCAATTATTTCTCCTAAACACAAAAGAAAAGGAATTTAGATTTTTTTAAATGAAGTATAGTTGACACACAATGTTACATTAGTTTCAGGTATACAACCTGGTGATTCAACTTCTCTGTCCATTATGTTATGCTCCCCACAAGTGCGGCTACCATCTGTCGCCACACAACCTATGACGACATGATTGGCTGTATTCCCTGTGCTGCATCTCTCATCCCCGCTATTTCATTCCATACCTGGAAGCCTGTACCTCCCACTCCCTTTCGCTTATTTTACCCCTCCCCCACTCCCTTCCCTCTGGCAACCACCAATTTGTTTTCTGTACTGATAAGCTTGACTCTGCTTTTTGATTGTTGGTTTATTTTTTTTGTTTTTTAGATTCCATATATGAGTGAAATCATGGCATTTTTGACATGCACATATTCAGAAAGTCTACCATTTATGTCTCTCTATAAAGAAAGCACTCATAGGGGCACCTGGGTGGCTCAGTTGGTTAAGCAACTGACTCTTGATTTCAACTCATTTCAGCTCAGGTCATGATCTCAGGGTTGTGGGATTGAGCCCCACGTAAGTCTCCCTGCTCAAGCAGGGAGTCTGCTGGAGATTTTCGATCTCTCTCTCCCCCCCGCCCCTCCCTCCTGCTCTTCCTCTCTCTAAAATAAATATTTTTTTTAAAAAGTACTCATAAAAAAATTCCACAAATTGAACATGAATTCAATTGAAGACCTCATAAAAAAGGAAGACATAATACACATGAAATAATTGTGATCAATGAAACCAGTAAAATGCATAATTACTCCTAAATAAGTGTTGATGGTATAGCTATGAAAAAAATATGGTTTAGGGGCGCCTGGGTGGTGCAGTCGTTAAGCGTCTGCCTTCGGCTTAGGGCGTGATCCCGGTGTTCCAGGATCGAGTCCCACATCGGGCTCTTCCGCTGGGAGCCTGCTTCTTCCTCTCCCACTCCCCCAGCTGTGTTCCCTCTCTCGCTGGCTGTCTCTCTGTCACATAAATAAATAAAATCTTTAAAAAAATATATGGTTTAAAAAGAGGATATGGTAAAAATAAATAAATAAATATAAATAATAAATAAATAAAAAGAAGAGATGGCCTAACAGAAAAATAAGTACCAATCTGGAAATAAGAACCTAGATTTTCTTTCTTTCTTTGTTTCTTTTTTTTTTTTTTTTTTTTTT
>NC_048225.1:91530961-91588594 GCF_002007445.2 Ailuropoda melanoleuca
CCACAACGACGGGATCACGCCCTGAGCCGAAGGCAGGCGCGTAACAACTGAGCCACCCAGGCACCCCAAGAACCTGGATTTTTCTGAGATTCAGGAGGAGATGGAAAGAAAGAAATAAAGGCATGTTTAAAACTAATTTTTTGTGTAAGAAGATCATTTTAAGGGGCACCTGGGTGGCACAGCGGTTAAGCGTCTGCCTTCGGCTCAGGGCGTGATCCCGGCGTTACGGGATCGAGCCCCACATCAGGCTCCTCTGCTGTGAGCCTGCTTCTTCCTCTCCCACTCCCCCTGCTTGTGTTCCCTCTCTCGCTGGCTGTCTCTATCTCTATCAAATAAATAAATAAAATCTTTAAAAATAAATAAATAAAATCTTTAAAAAAAAAAAAAAGAAGATCATTTTAAGTCATAAAATTAATAAAGAAAAATACATTTTAAAATGTTCATTAAAAATGTAAAGATCCTCACTAGAAGAATGCAGTTAAGATGTTAACATTCCAAGTCCCTTTGTGTAGAGGTGGAGAAGAACAGTTACAAAGAGCTGTCATTCAAGCAAAAGCTAGGAAAAAGAAAAGGATACTAAAGCACACAATAAACAGAACAGAAGCCATAAAGGACAGGGAGCAATATCATACACAACACTTATCCTAAAGAACAGAAGTCAGTGGGTTAAATCCCCTTAATGAAAGACAAAGATTCTCAATTAGGTTGAAAGAATAAAAGGCAGAGCCAAATATGAACTCTTTATAAGAGATTTACCTGAAACGACACAAAAACAAAGTGTTGAAAATAAAGAGATGGGTCTGTGATCTTACATTTAAATTTTCTTTCTCTACATCCAGCACAGAAATACTAGATTTTTAATTGAGTTTTTAAAAGACAGTATAGAATTTTAAAAAGTAGGGGAAAACTAGAATAAAACCCACCTCAGAGGCAGAGAAAAGTAAAACCAAAATAAAACAAAATTTGCCAAGTCAAGAATATCAAAGAGAGGAGCATAAAAAACGTGGCGGGGGGGGGGGGATTTTACTTGAAAAGCCTTACTAGAACTAATGAGGAACACGGAGATATTTTAAAAATACATCAGTTAGATATAACAGGTGTGATTTCTAAGTAAAGGGCCCAAAACTCATTAAACTGGTTCTGGTTCATCTACTTTTAAAATTTGCACTTGGGAATGACAGTTCAGTCTGGTCAGTATCTATTTTATAAAACCACAGCAATTGAAATTTCAATGTAAGTATCTAATTACAATTCAAGAACGTTGTTTCTACCTAAATTTTCCTCTCAATTTTACATGGAATATTTACAACAGTTGACTGCATTCTAGATAACAGTTTCAAAGAACTGACATCATAAAGCCCATGTCTTCTAACCACAGTTCAATTAATAAGAATTCAACAGTAAAGAAACATTTTTCCTTAGAAACCAAACATTTGGAAACTAAAAATCACACTCCCAAATAACTCCTGAGTTAAAGAAGAAATTACAAAAGTTTTCTAACTAGTTAGAGAAGTTTTATTTATCAGAACTTCAAAGATACAGCTAATGTATTAGTTAGTGGAAAATATATACCTTAAATGCATTTATCAAAAATTAACAAGATTAAAAAATAAGTGAGTTAAGCATTTATTCAGAAAAGTAGTAAGACTACATATGAAAAAAATGAGAAGGCACAAATAAACAATATTCAGAATGAAAAGAGGAACTTAACTACAAAGATAACATTGTGCAATAGATGAAATGTAATTTTCTAGAATAAAAATTATCAAATGTATAATACAAATTATCAAAATTTAAGTTGGAATAGAAACCCTAAGTAAACCAAAAGTCATTTTTTAAAAAAATTGAATTGATAGTTAAAATATTTTTTCACTCCTGCCTCCATTCCTCAAAAAAAATGGACATCAAGAAGAGGTAGTTTAATTTTTTTGGGTAAGTTTTATTAAATCTCAGAGACAGAAAATATAATGATATTTACTTAAAGAAAAATAAAATCAGAGAGAGAGCATCCTATCATTGTGTTATATGAGACTAGGATAGTCTTGGTTCACAAGCAAGAAAGTGGCAGAAGAAAAAAGAAAAATATAGACCTATCTCACTAATGAGCATGGAAAACAAACCAAACATAAAATTTAACAAGTTGCAGCTATTAGTATATAAAAATATGTTAATTTTAAAGAAGGATTTATCCCAGAAATGAAAGGATGGTTTACCATCAAACCCCTTTAAAGTAATACCCCAGTTTAACAGTTTAAAGGACAAAAATACAAATGATATCTCAGCACATACAGTATAATATAAACTTAATAATCTTAAATACCATTCATGAAAGATTCTTAGCTATCTAGGAATAGAAAGAAATTTCCTTAACCTAATAACATATCTACAAAAAAAGTTATTAGTAGGAGAAAAGTAGGGACCTTTTTTCTAATATCGATGGGAAACATCTGAAATTTTATCATTTAAAATTTTACCATTAAATGTAATACGTGCTGGGGCGCCTGGGTGGCACAGTGGTTAAGCGTCTGCCTTCGGCTCAGGGCGTGATCCTGGCATTATGGGATCGAGCCCCACATCAGGCTCCTCTGTTATGAGCCTGCTTCTTCCTCTCCCACTCCCCCTGCTTGTGTTTCTTCTCTCGCTGGCTGTCTCTATCTCTGTCGAATAAATAAATAAAATCTTTTAAAAAAAAAAGTAATACGTGCTGTAATTTGTGCTATATGCCCTTCACCAAATCAAGGACATTTCTTTCTATTCCTGATTTAGAAGACTGTTTATCCTGATACCAAGCCTTAGCCAAAGCAATAAGACAAGAACGAGACAAAATTGTCATTATTTGCACATAAACCATTAGAACTGATCAGAACTACATCAAGATTGCTAGTCATGCACACAAAAATCAATAGCATTCAAATACAGTTGATAACCAATTGGAAGACATAATAGAAAACAAAACAGAATTCATGACAGCTACAAAAATATAAGGTACCTTAACAAACCACTTTGATAGATTACTATCAAACTACAAACTACATGTGAAACTTTATGAAAACATGCATAAAACATCATTAAAGAACATGAAAAAAAACCTGAGTAAATGGTTGGATAGATCATGACCATGGATTTAAAAACAAAACAAAACAAAACAAAAAAAACCTCAATGCCATAAAGTTTTTCCCCTAATTACTCTATAAATTCACTGTAATTCTAATCAAAATCCCGATAGAATGTTTCCTGGATTTTAAACACTGAATCTAAAATTTACGTGGAAGAGTCAATGTCCACAAATATGCAAGATATTTCAGAAAAAGAACAAGGAAGAAGATTTGCTCTGTGAAAAATCAAAATACTTTATAAAGCTGTGGTTTAATTTAAAAAGTGTGATATTGACAGAAAGATAAAGAAATAAATCAATTAAACAAACAATAAATACCAAAAACAGACCTGATATATAAGATAGCTTTGTATAACATGGAGGGGGCATAAAAATGAGTACAGAAATAATTCACTGTTCAGTAGATGAAATTGGGACAATGGGCTTTTCTTATTTAAAATAAGAATTGATCCTCTATCATAGTCATCAAAAAGTCTAATTAGTTTAATACTTAGATATAAAGGAACACATCTCAGGGTGCCTGGGTGGCTCAGTTGTTAGGTGTCTGCCTTCGGCTCAGGGCGTGATCCCGGAGTCCTGGGATCGAGCCCCTCATCAGGCTCCCTGCTCCACTGGGAGCCTGCTTCTTCCTCTCTCACTCCCCCTGCTTGTGTTCCCTCTCTCACTGGCTGTTTCTCTTTCTGTCAAATAAATAAATAAAATCTTTTTTAAAAAATAAAATAAAATAAAATAGAGGAACGCATCTCTATAATTTTAGAATAAAAATTTATAAATGTATTTATGAATTTAGTTTGTTCTAATCAAATATGGGATGTGTTGTGATTGGTAATTGCTCATGCTGTACTGGAGTTTCACTGTTTCTGTTTGTTTAATACTTTAAACCTCATCTTTGCCAATGAAGACCTCACTTTCAGAATACATGAATGACTCCTATAAATCCATAAGAAATGAACAATCCCATAAAAATGAGCAAAGGGTATGAACAAGCAACAAGCAAATGAGAAAATGGCCAATAAGGATAAAAATGCTCCAACTCAATAGAAATCAGGTAGGTGCAGTTTAAAAAAACCAACAAACAAATTTTTTTAAAAGCAGTGAGATGCCAGGTCCAATTCTTTAAACTGACAAAAATTTAAAATTCTGACCACACCAATCATTGACAAAAATATGGAAAAACAAGCCTCACATGCTCCATGTCTATATTGACATAAATCACATTGAAAAGCGATTTGGCAATATCTAGTACAACTAAAAAAATCCTGCACACCCTATAACTCAGAAATTCCATTTCTGGTTTCATACACCAGAGGAACTCTTTCATACAAGTACAATGAGACACTGAAGTTTTATTCATAAGAACAAAAAATTAGAAATAATTCAAATGACTGGCATAGGGGAATGGATAAAAATGTGCGATACGTTCATGGGGTAGGATAGTCTACACTAGTTAAAATGAATAAGTATATCCATATGTATTAATGTGAAGAGATCTTTAAAAAACATAGATTGAGGGGTGCCTAGGTGGCTCAGTCAGTTAAGTGTCTGCCTTCTACTCAGGTCATGATCCCAGAGTCCTGGGATTGAGCCCTGCATCAGGCTGCCTGCTCAGTGGGGAGCCTGCTCCCCCCCCACCCCCGCCCGCGCCCTTCCCCCCACCCCCACTAGTATGCTCTCTCTCTTTCTCTCTCTCTCTCTGAAATAAATAAATAAAATCTTTTACAAAATAAAAATACAAATAAAAAAATTAAAAACATAGACTGAATGGGGAGGGAACTCTTGTACAGTATGAGAATTTTTAAGTAAATTTTAAATCCACAAAACATTACTATGTCATTAATGAATACACATAGTAAATACATAAAAGTCTACACTGAATACACACCAGATTCTTGGGAATTGCTCCCTTTGAGGAGGGATAGAAGGGAATTGGACTAGAGAGGGAAATACAGGAAATTTAAACTTTTTCTATGATGGTTTCTTTCTTTAAAAATGAATTGTTCACAAAGTAGGAGACAATATTTGCAAAAGACGTATCTGATAAGGACCTGTTATCCAAAATGTAGATGAACACTTACAACTCAATAACAAGAGAACAGACCGTTAAAAACCGGGCAAAAGACCTAACCTGACACCTCACCAAAGAAGACACACTAATGGCAAAAAAACATAAGAAAGGATGCTCGATATCACACGTCATTAGGGAATTGCAAATTAAGACAACAGTGGGATGCCGCTACACACTTATTAGAATGGTCAAGATCCAAATCACTGAACACACCAAAGATGGCAAAGACGTACAGTAACAGGAACTGTCATTCATTGATGGAGGGAACAAAAAATGGTTACACCGCTTTGGATGCAGTTTGACAGCTTCTTGCAAAACTAAACACACTCTTATTATATGCTCTTGCAATCATGCTCCTTGGTATTTACCCAAATGAGTTGAAAACTATGGTTACACAAAAATGTACACATGCATGTTTATAGCAGCTTTATCCAAGATTGCCAAAACTTGGAAGTAGCCAAGATGTACTTTAGTAGATGAATGGATAAGTAAACTGGTATATCGGACAATGGAATATTATTCAACCCATAAAAAGACGTAAAGGAAATTTAAATGCTATTACAGAACGAAAGAAGAAACCTGAAAAGGCTACAATACTGTCTGATTCCAGCTACACGACATTCTGTAAAAGGCAAAATCATGGAGACAGTAAAAAGATCAGTGTTTCCCAAGGATTAGAAAGGTGGGAGTGATGAACGGATAGGACAAAGAGGAGCTTTCAGGGCAGTGAAACTTTGTGTGATACCATAACATTGGATATGCATCATTATTCATTTGTCCAAACCCATAGAATGTACAACACCAACAATGAACCCTGATGTAAAGTATGGACTTTGGGGGATAACGGCGTGTCAGTGTCGATTCACTGATGGTGACAGATACACCACTCTGGTGCAGGATGGTGATGACAAGGGAGGCTGTGTGTGTCCAGGGGCGAGTAATTTAGAAACTCTCTGTACTTTCTGCTCAATTTTGCTATGAACCTAAAACTCCTTTAAAAAAAATAAAGTCTATCAATTTTTTTAAAAATCTGAAGTACACATGAAAAAAGTTAACATTTGTTCATCAGGGGTAGTGAGCATCTAGGTTTTACCATATTATCATTTATAGTTTTCTTTTAATTTTCCAATAAAGCATTCTAAAGAAAATAATCATTAGAAATATGTATCAGCAGCTGTACGTTAAAGAAAATACAGATGAATATTTTACAGTGATAAAGGTATCGTTCACAAAGAAGATCAAGCCATCATAAATATTTATATTCCCTCAAAAAATCAGAGAAATTTATCAAGTAAAATCTACTAGGAACACCAGGAGACACTGAGAAGACCTCAATCATGGTGGAGAGCTTCACTTGCCTTTCAAAAAAATCAATAGGTGAAATAGACAAAAAATAAATAAGGATATAACAGATATGAAGAAACCATTGCAAGCCTGATTTAATAAATAAATTTTGAACTTTGTAATAGAAACATATTGCATATTTTGAATTATCTATTTGAAATTCTTTTCAAATATCCTTGGAACATTTTTTAAAATTTGTTTCTATATCAGACCACAAATGAAACTTGAAATATCTAGAAAATAGAAATATGAAAAGCCTAATGTCCCAGCCCTGTGTTAGATCACATTAGGAAGGAGTCAGGCTTCCAGGGAAGGACACCCCCTTACCAATTTCAACGCTTGAAGAAGTCACTCAGCACAAGCCTCAGATCTTACTTCAGGGGCGACTCTCCTACCAGGCTGCTAAAGATGCCTTGAGCCATCGTGTCCCTCTTTAGAAACTCCTTTTCTGAGGAGTAAGGGACTAATTGAATGGGGGACAAAAAGCTACAACTGGATTCTTCTGGACCTCATTTACATAAGTCACATTTCCACAGTCTCTCAACCCTCTCTTTTAGAAGCATCTGCAATGATTCTCTGAAAATCCTTTGCTGGTTAAATTTCTCTTCAAATCAGTTGAACTTCTGGAGTAAAAGAGGGAAACATGGGGGAAAAACAAAAAAACAAGGGGCGGCAGAGGAGAGAAGAAGGTAAGGGAGTGGTGACTCTCAGACACCAAAAGGAAGTTCCATCAGCAGAGCACATGCCTCCGGCTTCCCGGATGGAATTCTCTGGCTAATTTAGCATATGGGAGCCGCGTTTGCTTACCGTGATGAGCAGTGTATGTCAGGTTTCCACAGCCATACATAAAACCCCAGAACAGACTAGGTCTGTACCCCCCCATAAACCTGAGTCAGAAATAATTGGGAAGATTTATAAAGGGGAGGTGCAATTCTTCTGCTACATTGGTTTAAAGATGGTGAAATAAATGAGTTAAACCATTCGCTCAGAGTGTTTCATGAAGCAGATCTAATGTGCAGTTTTCTGACCTGATGTGACTTTAACTCTTCAGTAAATCAAAAAGCTTAACAAATATTAAGATGGCAAAGATTACCTGTGTGGGACAGATTTGAACTTTCATCCATTATCATTCAGGACACCAAGGGCTCCAGAAGAAAGCAGACAGCATGTCATGTGACCGGGGGGGGGGGGGGGCGACAGGGGGTGCAGAGAGGCTGTGGAAGAAGCCAGGAGCCTCACAGTAAATACTGATCTTTCTGATTCTCCAAGAAGGAAGTCTAAGATTTACAACCATGGAAGTTTCCAGAAAGTGAGGCCTGTCCCTTTGCTGGGTGTTTCCTGAGAGCCTCTCGTTCAGCTCCTGATGCCCTACAAAGCAGATCCCTACACCCCCCGCACCAGCCGTGTGCTCCGCAGATATAAAGGGCAAATTAAGGCATTGGTTCTTCTTCAGCGAAACAACATGAGTATTGCCCCAGGACACCCCAAATCAACTGGGAAAGCCATGTGGGAGAAGATTCCCCCAAACATGCAGTTCCAGGAGATTGACTGAGGAGACCCTAAGTCATCAAACCTTTCCATCGAAAGAGGGCAAATGAGTAGGAGGGCAATCGCCAATGGTCTAACCCTCTTTTTCTCCTTCACACATGCCAAAGCCAACGCTGGAGGCCAGAGATGGCCACTTACCCATGAAATGCCTAGAACCTCAAACCCCAGAACTGGAAAGACTTAGCAATAGTTCTGTCCTGGGACTCAAACAGTGACCAGTGGAACTCCAGGCCTTCACCTCCCTGCGAGCCTTGAGGACCACCAAGGAACTGAGGGACAGGCAGGTGAAGAAAGGCCGGTGGGGCTCCTCACTGATGCTAGCAAAGCAGCTCTTATTCGTATATAGCCTATCCACTGAAATTTTGCATAAGATATCTTGGGAAAAGAAAGGCTACCTCTGCTTATCTTCCAGATGACAAACGTGAGGTTCAGGGAAGAGAAGAACAGGGCCCAGTCTGAAACCAAACTGTAGGCATGTCATTACCATAGGAGTTCAAAGGAAGAAAAAAAATTACCTGCCAAGATAGCCCCAAAGCCCACCCTCGTTAAGACGCCTTTGAAAGGGGAGATGAACAAAGAAAAGTCAAGATTCTGGATTTCTGCAGGTCAACTGGTGATCACATTTGAAAAATTGCACCAAAGTTTGTGATTGGTGAAATGGGCCCCAGGAATGACAGGGAACTGACCTTCTCCAACGTCCCATCCAGTAAGATGTTCGGTCAGATACCTTGCCCCTACTCTCTTCCTCCACCAGCACGTATACATCTAGAATCTGCTTAGAATGTATCCAGTCGCTCCTTTCCACAGCTCCCAGGGGGCCCCAGTTGCAGGAGGCATTCTTGGTGCTGAGGCTCACAGCCTCAGCTGTTTCTCAGAGAGCAGGAAGAAACCTTCCCTTGTATCCAGGGGATTTGCCTTGACTGTGTTAAAACCAAGGGAACGAGTGAACAGAGAAAGAGAGAAATGAGTTGTAGAGGTTTCTACTGAATTTTGTCCTGCTATCTAATCAAAATGACCTTTTTTTTAAAAATTTTTGAATTTTTAAAGGTATTAGCCTCTGTTATTATTTGTCTGGGAGTCTATAATAGTCCCATTTTATTAGATCCAAATTTCCTATTTAGACAACAGAGCCTAAGAGCCTCTTCAGAACAAGTAAATAATATGCATTTTCCAAAGTAATTTGCAGACACAAATACATATGCGCTCTGCTCAGATTACCAAAAGGATAAAATCACCAAGAAGATGATGATGTTGTTTAATAATTTCAAAACTAAATATTTTTGCACCCAAACAGAAATACCTACCGTGTCCTGGAAAGGTCCCCTTTAGCCTGCTTGATAAATTATACCTCGTTTCACCACCTTCCACATGCTATCTCTGATGGTTTTGAAAAAGCAGCTGGAAGAACATCAGTACTATTTTCAGGAATCAATTTTTCCCTGTCCCCTCTCCTGCTCCCATAATCAACCATGTGAAAACTCGCCTCGTGTCCACTCTCAGAAACCACCTTCACAAAGGGATTAGAGCACCTGTTCACAAGCTCCAGGTCCCTTCTGCGGGCTGTCTCCAAGCTCTGCTCTGTTTGGACTGGGCCCTGGGCCAAGGAGAGTCCCGCTAATGGCTGACATCCACCAAGCGCCCACAGGAAGACCGACAGGAGCAGTTGCTCCATCCACCCCGAGCCCAGGAACAGTTGGGCTAAAATTAGTGCAAGGCCTGGGAACAGACTGATTGGAAGGAGGAGAATCCGGGATAGGAGAGGGAGGGAAGAGAACATCCTGGAAGACCGACTTTGGAGAAGCAGCCTGGTTCTCTCCTAACCGCCTTAAGGACAGGGAGGGAGGTAGATGATTCTGGGTAGGCGCCTGACAGCAGCTGCCTGGGAACGTCAGGAAGCACCTGGGGTCAGTTATGCCTTCTCTCTCCCTTCAGGAAGAGCCCCTCGGTGCCTCCCCCCGAGCTGCCCTCCCCACTGCTTTCCGCTAAAGCCTGTCGAACTCTTCAAAACTCTTGTACGTTCTCTCGGAAAATTTCCCAACATGAATCCTGATCAGTTTGGGAAGATTTCCATGTTTTAGACCATAGGCCAAAATGGTCAAAGGGAGCAGAGATGATTGAAAGTCCAGGTGGCATGTGTAAATCAAATATGGACTTTGCACCAATCCCCAGATCGTCGGACGTGAGGGTGTTGGCGTTTGTCCTGCTCCTTCTAGAGAGATCACTAGGGTTCAGCGTTTTTCTTAGGAATCTGCTTAAAGCGAAAGTTAATGATCCTAGCCACGTGCCCCTTACGAGAGGTTTATTACTTTTAACAAAACAACAGAAAAGTGGACGTGGGTGTCCGTCTGAGTGACTTGGGCAGATGACACTCTAGAATATATCCTCCCAACCCACCCCGCCCCCTCTCAGAGGCAGGAAATAAGCCACCTTCCATGGCTTATTGCGGCCAGTTTTACAGTTACTGTAAGACATAAAGGCCCCTGGCTACTACTCGGTGCTACAGGATTTTGCACAAAGTGCTGGTCTGCAATCAGTGAGAGAAGGCGAGCTCTGACCCTCAGCTCCTGGCATCAGAAAAAGGCCGTTAGCACTGGCTGTTGTCACTGACAGGTTGATTGGTGTCACAGGTAGACATGGGAGGCCGACTTACACCTTTAACTGTAACACTACCCAGTACTGCTTAGTTCTGTGGACTGGGGTTATTTTCCTAGTTACAAAGACAGAGACAGATGTTCAACACTGGGCATTTAAAAATGTCACATGCCAAACTCTAAAGACATCTCCCAAAACAGAGTTCATGGGAAGAGTTTTCCAGATTGCCATGCTGATAATTTGAAGGACATAACAGCCAAGAGGATGTCATAAATTTTGGTACATTCCCTGGGAAAGCAATCACATCTTAGAGATAGCCCACATCTTGATAGGGTCCACAAAACTACTTCTAGTTAAATGTCCTTAGATTTCTTTGGAATGAGCATTCCTTATGCTTTCTTAGAATGCTCTCCTGTTGTCTGCATTCAACTGTGTGTTCCCTTCGGAAAAGAGTCATGTTTATTTCTATCACTCCACTACGCACCTGCCCCAGGCCCTAAGACCCAGAGTACATTATAGATGGGTGCTCCAAATACGTTGTTGACAGTCGATGGGGCTCTTGAGCTTGGTACTGTTTCCATCCTATGAAGACACGCACATACAGAACCAAGTGCTCGCAAAACTGGTTGCGAGAAGGACACTCACTGACAAACATCAAACATTGCTAATTTCCCAAAGCCTCATAAGCTCCATCCAAAGGCCAGTGGAGTCACAATGGATACTTAATGATGAAACTCTTCCAGGTGCTTTCATGTTAACATGGTCCAATGTAATGTCAAGCTGGAAAGAATAAAGGTTAATATATTCTATTAGTCCCAATTGTCATAAGAATTTTACCTAACAATATGGTTCATTAAATGCTGAATCTAACAATTATGTTCACCGTAATAGAAATTATTCAGACAGATATGATCTGAATAGTTGTGATTTATTAATTTAGACACAAATTTAATTAGCAATTGATTTCAATTGTGTCTCGCCCTGAACAATAACTTTTGTGGAAATGCATCCTAGAAAAAAATGTCAATGAAGAAATACAGGTAATAATAAAGAAAGCAACCACTCCACTTTTAGAAATGCTATTATGGCTTTCCCCTGAAATGATAACAAAAATAATTCCAGGCAGCTTGAAGAGGTGACTATTTTCCCCCATATAAAACACTGCTCCTAATCCCATGGGTAAGGACATCCCAGTGAGCTGTGGTGCTGCAGACACAGTTACGGAGCAGAAGGAATGTGAGAGCCCCAGGTTCTTCTGGGTCCACTGGAGACTCCCATCTCCAGCCCCAGGTCTAGATGGAGAAAAATTGCTCTGGCTTCCATCTCCTGTGCCCTGGGGGGACCTGAGAAAACCCAGTACTACCCCTCACTGCCTACACTTTCCAATTTCTTATACTGGAACCCAAACTTTTGCATTCCTTTTGCATTCCTTCTTGGATAAAACTCAAAAGAATACTATCCGTAATCCCCCCCCAAAAAAAAATGAAGACAGAGAAATAGAAAGAAAGAAGAATGATTTACTTTTAAAAGAGAAAAATGGATTTTCCTCCTAGTGGTCTTTTAATCAATTCTTTATACCCAAGTTTATTCCTACCCCAACTACATCTGTTAGACCAGTAACAATTTTCCATTTAGAAAAAGGCAACATTTGACTTTTCATGATGCTCAGAAATTTGGGCTAGAAAGGGTAGGGAAGATGAGAGGAAGCAGAAGGAGGAACTGGAATAGATATCTTCCTTCTCACTCTTCTTTCTACTGGCCTTGGCCTTAACTGGCTTTCCTCCCATTGGTTCCATGCCTTGGACTGTGAACGATCATTAACTATATTCCTATAACAAATGAATATATAATAATAGAGGTAGACATTTGAAATTCTGGACTTAAATCTTTTTACATTCAAATTGTAAAATCTGGGCTCCTTGGTGGAATGGCTGATTCTAGAGCTGGGGTATGAATTATGCAAAATGAGCCTGGAGCATCTAGTCATACCAGGCAACCAGAAAGACCCCCAGATCTTATCAAAAAGCTTCAAGTGCCAACATAAAGGGGCTCCAATTGCAAAAAGTTTGGAAAACTTTATTGAAACACATCAAATACACTATAAATCCATGATTTCCTGATGATACAAAACAACATCACCACCTCATTGGTCATCTTTGGAGAATAAAGGAAAATGGACACATTAACCTGAAAACTGTTACACAAAGGGAAAGAATCACACATTTATCTGCCTTTTCCATATGAAATGTATCTCAATGTAAACAAGTAGCTGATGGGGAGAAATTCCCCTTTAGAGAAGTATTCTAGTCGACAAAAAAAAAAAGACTAGTAAAATCCAATTATCACTATTTTGTAACTCTAATCAGTAATGAATCTAGACAATGATCTTCAGTGGTTACTAACATCACAAAAAGCAAGATGACCAGATGTTATGTGTCTGTGTGGACGGACAGAACATTACCTATGAAATAGCCTTGCAAAAACATCTCGTTGCAATGGACTAAATGTTTCTGTTCCCCCAAAATTTGTCTGTTGAAACTCTAATCCCTAATGTGATGGCATTTGGAGGGTGGGGCCTTTAAGGTCATTAGGTCATGAGGGTGGGGTCCTCCTGAATGGGATTAGTGCCCCAATAAGAAGAGGCTAGGGCTAGCCAACTCTTTCTGCCATGAAAGGATACAGCAAGAAGTCAGCTGTCTGCAACACCAGAACCTGACCATGCCTGCACCCTGATCTCACACTTCCAGCCTCCAGAACTGGGAGAAATAAATTTCTGTGTATGAGCCACCCAGCCTCTGGTACTTTGTCATAGCAGCCTGAACTAAGACACTGGTCAAGTCGCTAGATCTAATTACCAGTTGACAGGACATACTAGAGGCAGAAGAACATATTCAATGATACCACACAGATGCATTTGCAAAATTAAGAATGTAGAGAACTTTATAGGACAAATCACCTGTTTTTGTTTTAAGCCATAAATTACAGGCAAAAATTTTTTTAAAATAGCAATAAAAAGAGGAATGGAGAAACCAGTGGATGGCAAGAGACTTTCTTTATGCTCTATCAACCAAGTGCAACGTGTGGACTTTGAATCTCCTTCAAGCAAATCAACCTAAAAAAAATAGTATGAAATAATCAGAGAAGCCTAAACACAGACGAGACATTTGTGATATTAAGGAATTGGTATTTTAAGTATGATAATAGTAACATAGTTCTGTGGGGGTTTTGCTTTGTGGTTTTTTTTTTTTTTAAGATTTTATTTATTTAATTGACAGAGAGACAGCCAGCGAGAGAGGAGAGAGGGAACACAGGCAGGGGGAGTGGGAGAGGAAGAAACAGGCTCCCAGCAGAGGAGCCTGATGTGGAGCTCGATCCCAGAACGCCGGGATCACGCCCTGAACCGAAGGCAGACGCTTAACGACTGAGCCACCCAGGCACCCCTGCTTTGTTTTTAATTAAAGAGTTTTGTCTTGGGGGCCTGGGTGGCACAGTCAGTTAAGCAGCTGACTCTTGGTTTCAGCTCAGGCTGTGATCTCAGGGTTGTGAGATCGAGCCCCACGTTGGGCTCTGTGCCCAGTGCAGAGTCTGCTTAAGACTCTCTCTCCCTCAGCCCCTCCCCACCAAAATAAATAAATAAATCTTTAAAAACAAAAGAGTTTTTCTTATACAGACAGGCACATACTAAACTATTTGCTGGTGAAATGATATGATGCAGGACCAGGACTGAAGACCCCTCCAGTGCTGCCCCCCAAATGCCCCCCTTGCCCCTCCCTAGCCCTGGCCCTTGTGTGATGTCCAGAATTTGCTTCCATAATCCAATAGTGGAGAGAGAATGGTGGATGGGAATAGAAATGAAAGAAGATTTGAAACTTTCTCTAATAAAAAATATAATTTTAAAAAAATCCTTAAAATTGGTTGTGATGTTTAATTTTTCAATTTTAAGCTAACAGTAACTTTTGAAATAAATGACAGTAATTACTGCTTTCAGATTTCCTACCACTCAGCAGTAAACCGTGAGCCCTTTCACATCAGATCGTGTTCAGCTTTGGTTGACTGACTCAAAAGTAGGTACGTACATCTCTGTGAGCCACGCTGGGTGCCTGGAGCTGAAAATGCAGCTTCAGGCCAGAAAGTCCCTGTTGTCCACAGAACGCTTACATTCTAGTCAGAGTGTAAGCACAGAGACAAAAAGAAACAAACAGACATCAGAGAAGGGGATGCTAAGACAGAAAGTCACAAAGGGGGATGTGTTTAAGGAAGGGAGGCTGGGAAGGCCTCTCTGCGGTGATGCCGTTGAGCTTCAAGAAGAGAAGGAGTGGGCCGTGTGAAGGGAGATGAGGAGCTTCTGCAGAGGCAGTGAGAACCAAACGTACAAAGCCCTCAGTCAAGAAAGACCTGGCAGGTTCAAGAAAACCAGAGACAACCGGTGGGGAGGGCACAAAATCATCAAGGGGCAGAGAGGAGCACATGAGGTTCAAGAGATAAGCGCGAGCGAGATCAGGTGAGACTTGCTGGACATAATACGTTGTTTGTCTGCTCAGTTGTTTTCATCTTACATCCACTGTAACAATCAGAGTGTCTGGTACATGATAAGCTCTGTGTGTTTCTCTGGATTAGCTCCATCTATACCTTATTTGGAAAGTGGCCCTATTAGAACTTCAGAAGACCATCGGGAAAGCGTGACCATCAATTGACCCATGAGCTGGACCCGAGTACTCGGAGGCTCCTTACCCCATACCCATCCCTGGAATGTGGATTCCACTTGCCTTTCTCCCTCCAGAGGCTGGTCCAAGGACAGAGCGTTGAGAGAGGGATGTGGTGCTGAGAACACCTACGTGGTGAACATGACTGAAACCAGTGAAGGTTTCTTTATAAACTTTTAATATTTGGCAAGCAGATGCAGGGATTCATTCAGCTTGCTGCCACCCAAGAAATTTCCTTTTACTTCTTAAAACTACCACCTACCAACTTAGAGTGCCCTGGCTCTCTCTTCCTTTTCTCCCTGCCCTCCAAGTAAGTGAGCTTTGTTTCAGGTTACAGCCGGCAAGTTCCTGAGAGGGTTGTAAACCAACACATATGCTCTTTATAGACAAATACTTAAATTTGTATTTTTAAAAAACAAGACCATAGGTCCAAAATGGAGTTGCTTATGCTAAGCCCCACATCACCAAACCCAGACTTTTTATAGTTTTGCCTCTCCCAAAAATGGAATCGTAAACCAGTCAATCAAGAATCACCTCATGGCACTCGTTAGGTAATCTGCCTGATAGACACCTGTCATCCCCTAAAGGAAAGGAACCTGCTATAACCAACCCACTTGTTTGCCTAATGTAACTTCCTCGTTCCCATTCCGTTCTACCTGTGAGCCTTTCATTTTGTACAGCTCCTTGGAGCTCCTTTCTATCTGTTAGATTGAATGTTGCCCAATTCAAATCAATTTTCACTCAAATGAACTCAAAAATTTTAATATGCCTCAGTTTATCTTTTAACAGTATTAACCAGAGTTCTGTTGATTTCTCAAGTCTCCCTGTCTACTTCAGGAAACCTACTGAAACTGGTCTATTTAACTCCTTTCTTGCTTCAGCACAGGTCTGGGAGAGAATAAAATGTCACTGAGTCTGAGAGTCCTTCATGCTTTTCCACAGCTTGAAGTGAGTTGCAAGGTAGAATTAATTGGGGTTGGCAGGACTAGAAATTGGACATAGCCTCTTAGTTCCAGGGGCATGAAGTCTTCCCAGTTTGGCTTCCTAATTTGGTTTGAAATAAATTTCTGGAATGTCAAACATCCCCATATTCAAAGGTAAGTATATATCTATATTCCAAAGCCAAATGAAAATGTCTTTTAGATTATCTGTCATTTTCTATTACTTGTGATACAGTTCCCTTCATTTAGTGCCTATGATCAAGAATTAACATTGCACCTCAAATACAAATGAATGGGAAAGGTAACAGAGGGGGAAGGCTTTCAAAATAGCCTAAAATAGGAGTAATTTGTCCATGTCTAATTTGTTGGGCAAAAGGACTTTCACCTGTTAGGAGAACAAGGTAATCTAGTTTGAGGTCTTGAAAGAGAGAACAAATGGAGTGTTCTCTGTCTTCATAATTGTCCACATTTAATGGCATTACAAGGGCATGTTAGCTATTCCACTGAAAGCAATTTAATGAAAATGTATGCATATTGGTGGCATTGATATGTTAATGCTGGGAATGAAATATACATCTTTGGGGAAACAAATGCAAGGGAGGGCACCAAGAGGCTTTGTTCACCAACTCACCTGGAGTTGGGCTTCAGGAAAGAATAACCTGTAGTCTGTTCTTCCTTCCTGCGACCTACAGGTCCTTGGTGCAGGGAACTCAGGTAGATGGAGATGGGAAGACAATCATTTGGGATTTCCGTGGTCTGCAACTACCTCCACAGGGAACAGATCCCACCACCTGGAATTTACTCTCTGTCCTCAACCCCAATCTAGATCTTCATTTGCCTAAAATAAAAATAAGAAATCAAAACACATGTAAAAATTCATCTTTACCAAAATCTTCCTTGATTAACCCCATCCAGATTGGTCCCTGCACTTGGGTTCCATCTACAGACGAACTTTTGCACATGTTGATGTATTGCTTCAAAGAACATAATTTGCCGATACATTGTTCCAGATCATTTCATCTGAGTATTTTTGTGTTTATTTGAGAATTCAGGTGCCTGGAACTTTTCCCTTTCATTTGGGAATTCAGGTATAAAGTCAATTTTCTATAATTGTTTGTGGCATTACTCCCAGAAGGGGAACTATTGGATGACATTTCCATCAGAGATGAAAATTCACCAGCCATTTTGTTTAAACATTGCTTGGTCACTGGAATTCCAATTCAGTTGGTATAATTTATATTGATTCTTCCCATATGTTCCTTCATCAATTCTTAGTATCTCCACTTCCTTCTCCTGCCTCTTTATCAGTAGGCTCTAGGCACACAGACATTTGCCCAGAGGCGATCAATTCTGATGCCAATATGAAGTTTCACATTCACATATACAAAAGTAAAAACAAAAGTCTAAAAGAGTCAAGTAAAAAAAAAAAAAATAAGGAAAAAACTGGGAAAAAAAAAAAGAAGAAAAGAAAATGATAGCCTTTGATTCATTTCCTTAACGGTCTTGGGCCTGCTTTCTCTTAAATTTGTGGACTGGTTTCTTCCGGTCTGTAGACAGGACACATGGTCATTTATTTTCATGGTGGAATGGGTATCTTCTCATATGAAACCAATGGCCTGCCTGTCAGGGAAAACCACAGCCCCTTCAGCAACCCCTTCTTTACATTCTTTTTTTTTTTTTTTTAAGGAATTAATTATTTATTTTAGAGAAAGAGAGAGAGCTCACTCAAGCATGACGAGGGGCAGAGTGAGAGGGAGAGAGGGAATCTCAAGCAGACTCCCTGCTGAGCACAGATTCCCCACATGGGGCTCAATCCTAGGACCCTGAGATCATGACCTGAGCTGAAATCAAGAGTCGGCCACTTAACTGACTGAGCGACCCAGGTGCCACCCTACACACACATTCTTGTCTCTTCCCTCAAACTCTCAGGAGGAAAAGCCCTAAGACTATGAACCGGAAAAACATAAAGGTGATAAAGACACATGAGGGTGACGTCAGACTTTGCCTGGAGCAGATTCAAGGGCCTTGAAGCATCTTAAAAAGCTGACTGTGATTTTCACTTCTATTCATTTCTCCACATGAAGAAGTGTGAAACATACAACCGAAAGTAGAATATGTAATATTGGCTCATCCCCTCTTTCTCTTTGTTCTTCTTCCAGTGCCATCTTGAACTCCATCTCCTCAGTAAGGGCTCCTTGGGCCCCCCAGGACTGGTAGCTTTATTCCTGGCCATACCCAGAGCACTCTGTCTGGAGCACGCCTCTTGTGGGCCAGACCTCATCACCAGACAGTGTGCTTTGAGGGGAGAGACAGAGTTTCAGTCAGCTTTTATTCCCATGGTTACCAAAATAGTATCAACAAATATTTTTTCAATGGATTTTGATCCATCTAAAACTTAAGCTTCTAAAGAACCAAATCTTTATTACTTACTGCATGAGATATCTCAAAGTAGAACTAAACAAAAACTACCAAATAAGAATTAGTGAACACTGTCTCTAGACCAGTCAGTGGGAAGTCAGTCAGAATTTGAGTTAGGTGGATGCTGTGGGGGAAGGGAGAACAATAGCAAAAAGAAGGAATCCCTCCTAGTCTATCCGGCTCCAACTTCTGGGCATTCTCTTATCCTAAGCTGGCCCCAAATCCCTGATCACCATGAGAAGCAAAAGATTTCTTCTTCTAAGAAGAGAAAGAATGGTCTCTAAGGTGTGACTTCAGGGTGGGCAGTGGCAGGGTGAGGATGGTAGTGGAAGGAGGGGTGGGGATCAAACCCTGGGAATCATCTGCTGTCAAAGTGGATGGGGTCTAGGAGATTCTCTTAGTCCAATTCCATATAGGACAGATGAGAAAAATGAAGTTCAGAAAGAATAAACGATTCTCTAGGCCATAGAGTTGATCATGGGCAAAACAGGGATGAGAGCCCAGGTTTCTGACCCCTTGTTCCATTTTTGAGCTATCTAGGTCATTTAACTATACCTCTTTAATAAAAATGACATTAATAATCAAAGTGACCACTTCAAATTAATCTATTAAAAGCTGGAGACTCACTGAGTGAGTTTTTTTAAACCTCCCTGTAACCTATCTGAACAATACAAATAGAAGTAACCTAGGAATGGGATGGGAATGTACAGTGTTAACAAGGATGTGAGGCACACAGCTGATGGGGAAAGGGGGCAGTTGGCACAGATACTTAAGAGAATTCGTTAGCAAAATCCAGTAAAGTCGAAGATGCATTTTCCCTTTAATCTGGTGATACCACTTCTAGGTATAGAAACTCTCATACACATACATGAGAACAAATGTTCACTAATGAAAATTCCATTAGAAATAACAACCAAGAGGTGCCTGGGTGGCTCAGCCGGTTAAGCATCCGACTCTTGACCTTGGCTCAGGTCATGATCTCCGGGTGGTGAGTTCAAGTCCTGTGTTGGGCTCCACGGAGCCTACTTAAAAAAAGAAAGATAAAAGGAAAAAAAGAAATAACAACCAAAAGATAGCCCTGTCAGAGATCAGGTTCCCCAGGAAACAGACTTGAGGGGGGTATTTGTGCAGGAGGGTTTAGGTAGTACTCCTGGGAGCAACACCCGTGCAAGTGAGGGAAGCAGGACTGGCAGAGAGAGAAGTCGAACTGTATCATGGTAGTAACAGAGGTTTCGGCCAACCCTACAGAGAACTCTGCACCTGGGCCTGCCTCTCCAGGATGTACCAAATTGAGTCAAGAAGTCCAGGCCTTTGTACCCCTCATCACCAGTCACTGGATGCGAGCTGCCCTGGGAAGAGGTGTGACTTTGGATGAACAGCTCCCTTTGCCTGAGGTCAATAATTAAAGATGGACTCTTTTGTGACCCATCAGCAGCCAACAATACCTGTGCCGAGGAGAATGGATGGATGTCTTAGTCCTAAAAAAAGAATTCAATGGCACATCATGGCATCCACTCTAGCACCCCTCTAGCCTCAAAACTATGTAGCCGGTAATTTAAATACATTCAGGGGGAAAAAAATCTAAGATAAAAATAGAAATGAATGTGCAAACAACAAACTATTTAGAGGTGAACAACAAATAGAACGTAGTGTACCAAAATCAAGGGCATATATCCTGAGCGAGTCCTAAGAAAATTTATGGCCTAATACATTTGATAGAAAATAGGATTGTAGGGGCACCTGGGTGGCACAGCAGTTAAGCGTCTGCCTTCGGCTCAGGGCGTGATCCCGGCATTATGGGATCGAGCCCCACAATCAGGCTCCTCTGCTATGAGCCTGCTTCTTCCTCTCCCACTCCCCCTGCTTGTGTTCCCTCTCTCGCTGGCTGTCTCTATCTCTGTCAAATAAATAAATAAATAATCTTAAAAAAAAAAAAAGAAAATAGGATTGTAGATTATTGAACTAATTAAAAATCTAGAAAAGTAAAAATAAATGAACCAAATAAAGCAGAAAGAATTAATAAAGTTAAACCCAAAAGTACTCAAAAATAATAGTTTTCTAAAAGGCATTAATCAATAAAACTAAGAACTAACACTTCGAAAAATAAAAAAAAATAACTGGCTGAGTCTAATCAGGAAAAGAAAGAAAGCTACAGATGAAAGGAAAGGGTATCTAAACACTGATACATTTTTTTAATTATCAGAGTATAGTATGTTCGATGTTATGCCAATGAATTTGAACCCTAGATTAAAAATGATGATTTTACAGGAAAGTATAAATGATAACAGTCTCAAGAAAAAAATGTAAACATCAAGGGACCATTAAACTTTGGAAAAATTCTACCAAACATTCAAAGAACAAAGAATACCCAATTCACACCAAATGTTGCATAGCACAGAAAAAGATAGAAAGCTAGTAAACTCATTTTATGAAGCTAGCATAATTCTGATACCAAAACTGGACAAGTGTAACACAAGAAAATAAAACTATAAGCCAATATCACCTGTGAACAGATGTGCAAAAGTCCTAACTACAATATTAGCAATTTATTAGCAGGATGTTAAAGACACTGATGAATCATAATCAAGATAGTTTTATCCTACAAGTGTGGGATGACTCAGCTCTCCATATCTATTAAGGTAACCCATTTCATTAATACATTAAAGGGAAAATCAATATGATTATCTCAACAGGTGCCCCCCCAAATCAACACCCATTTATAATGTTGATTATTCATGATATCAAGTATTACGGTGGCCTACAGCAGTTTAAATGACTCATGCGGACCAACACAATCTAGTCTAATGTTATCTGCGACTGCATCTTTTTCTAGCTCACTGGATAGAGGAAACAGAGAATGCATTAATGGTTGCCACAGTGATTGATGTCTAGAGGGTAAGAAAGAAGGAAGCTAAAAAAAAATAAAGAGAGAGAGTCCAAAAAATCTGCATAAAATACACCTCGAGCTTTTGTCCAACCTTTGAGGGTAGACCTCAAGGATCTCAGAGGGCCACTGGGAGGCACAGAGCTGAAGAGAGTCTTCAGAGGTCCTATACTGCTAGGGAGATGCCAAAGCACAGGTCCAGCCAACGTGGTTGGATCCTGCTGAAAATCTTGGGCTTCCAGTACCATAGTGTCAGAGAATCGTACAGTGAAGTACACGGAGTAAGGGCTACACGGGATCCCTCTGTAGTGTTTCTTACAACTGCAGGTGAATCTATGATGATGTCCAAGTAAAAAAGTTTAATTTTTAAAAATGAAGACAAAAAGAAATGTTCTCTGAGAACCCAAAGCTGAGAAAAGCTAAGCAAATATATCATCAGCACTTCCGGACTACGAGATACACCAAAGGAAGTTCTTTAAGCTAAAGGTGATCCCAAAGGAAGCCCAGCAGTGCAAGAGGGAAGAGTTCCAGAAAAGGTGAATGCGTGTGTAAACATAAAAGGCATTTTAAAGCAAGAACATTAACAATATCCAAAAATAGTAAACACAGATACCACCACCACCACCAACAGCACATACAGCCTAGAACCAGGTAATTCCACATCTCAGTACCTACCGTGGAGAAACACTCAGGTGTGCAGACAAAAGAGGCGATGAGCTCATCGTGAATTCACATGCATTTGGAATTGTACTCCTTGCAACTCTAACAGGAGCAACGATTCGAAAGAAATATGAATATCTATATATAAGGGATGGCTAAATAAATTATGTCATGTACATAGAATGAAAAACCATGCAGCAGTTTTTAAAAAGTGGGGTTATATGTAATTGTGCTAACATGGAAAGGGTTTTTTAAAAACAAGTCATAGAAATATGTGTACAGTATGATACCATGTACGCAAAACATAATTTTCTAGAGTACGCGTATCTATATGAAACACTTTTTTTAAAAGATTTTATTTATTTATTTAACAGAGATAGAGACAGCCAGTGAGAGAGGGAACACAAGCAGGGGGATTGGGAGAGGAAGAAGCAGGCTCATTGCAGAGGAGCCTGATGTGGGGCTCGACCCCATAACGCCGGGATCACACCCTGAGCTGAAGGCAGACGCCCAACGACTGCGCCACCCAGGCGCCCCTATATGAAACACTTCTGAGCACTTGCTGTATGTCAGACATTGTTGTTAGTGTTTTACACAAATTAACTCTTTAAATCCTCAAAAAACCCTATGAAATGGGTACTATTATTGTCTCCATTTTTGCAGGGGAATAAATTGAGCATAGAGGTAAGTAACTTGCTCAGATCACTCAATTGATAACAACAGCACTAGAATTCAGACCCAAGCAGATGGGCACCGGAGTTTGTACCCTTCCAATAATGCCCAGGGGAAAGTGCTCAAAAGATCCAACCCCACTTGTCGTGATGAGCACAGGGTGCTGTATGGAAGTGTGGAATCACGATATTGTACACCGGAAACTAATATGACACTGTATGATAACTAACTAGAATTAAAATAAAAACTTAAAATTAAAAAAGACGCACTCCCAATTTTTAACAGTGGCCACCTCCAGCCAGAAAAACGGGTTTGGGCTGGTAGCCCAGGGGAGCTTTAACTTTGTCTGTTCTAGGGGCGCCTGGCTGTCTCATTCAGTTAAGTGTCCACCTATGGCTCAGGTCATGACCTCAGGATCCTGGGATCGAGCCCCACATCTGGCTCCCTGCTCAGCAGGGAGTCTGCTTCTCCCTCTGCTTCTGCCCCTCCCCACCTATCCTCATGCACTCACTCACTCTCTTGCTCTCTCTCTTAAATAAACGAATAAAATATTTTTAAAAAAGAGTTTATCTGTTCTATTTGAGTGCTTAACAAGAATAAACTGATGTGTTGTTCAGGAATTTTAAAGTAACAACTAAAATTTAAAAGGGAAGTTATGAACCTTAGTAGAAAAGGAAAGTTTGCAATGCACTGGAGTGTTTAAGTTTAATTCCGTGGTGGCCTGATCCTATACCAAGAATAAGTTCTCAGGGTGCCTGGGTGGTTCAGTCGGTTGAGTGTCCGACTCTTGATTTCAGGTTGGGTCGTGGTCTCAGGGTCATGGGATGGAGCCCAGTGTTGGGCTCCATGCTCTGCTCGGAGTCTGCTTGTCCCTCTCCCACTGCTTCTCCCCCTGCTCTGTCTCCCTCTCTCTCCCTTTCTCAATCTCTCTTTCTCTCTCTTTCTCTCAAATAAATAAATAAAATCTTTTAAGAAAAAAATAAGTTCTCTACATAGAAATATATGAATATGTACATACAAATAAAAGCAATTTGTAGAATGGTTTCAAGAGGTACACTTACTGTTATTAAAATATCTTGTCAAGTAAGTGATAAAATGTCCACAACAGTTGGAAATTCACAAGGTAGGAATGTGGTTCAGGAGAAAGCCAAGAGTCTCACAAATATTTTCATATTTATGAATTTGGGGACTCACATGAGTCTCAGACTACTCACAAGTTGATTGTAATAAAACATACCCAAACCCAGCAAATAAGTTCTTGATCCAATTGTTCTTTGCAATGGACAGACAGACATTAAACTAAAATCATCCTTTCCCCAAATCATGTATTGCTATATCTAGAGTACTCCACTTGCTAGTTCACTTTGTACTCAAAAAGGGACTGAACGGGCTCCTACTTAACCTGAGGCATACCTAGGGACTCAGTAATTAAGCTGAACTCTGATGAGATGGTTGGTTGCAGAAGGGAGTTGTCCGGTCAGCCACGCATAACCAGCGAAGTGCAAACTGAACAAGGTGAAAGGGATACTCTCAGTTTAAGAGGATGCCCAGGAAGCTCCTAATGAGTTGACTAATGGAAGTGGAAGATCCCTGGGACGGGTGCATGCACTGTGGGTCTTCCCTAGAAGATGGACCGTCAAAGCAAGTCAGAGGAGCCCATCAGTCTTGGTCTGGAATTCCCAGAGTTCACAGGTCAGCCAACTGGTGGAAAATCTTGGGGTGCTGAGGGTGGTATAGAGCCTGGAGTTTTTCACGCAGAGCTCAGGGCTCCAGCAGACAATGCCTTGGATCAGAAACAGACAGCAGGGAAGGACAGAGCAACCACCTCCAAGAATCTTAGGACTGGATCAGACCTTGAGAAGTCACTGAACTCCCCCCTCCGGCCTTCTCAGATCAGGACAACCTCCCCACCCCATCCCCCATCCTTTATTATTAGTAATAACTTTAAAGAAAGCATTCTACAACCTCCTTCTGTCAGAAAGTTCTCCCTGAGCTCTAGCCAAATTCTCTTTGGGATACAAGGCCAAAAAGACAAACTTCTTTGGGCAAAAAAAGAGGTTCACGGTCAATTTAAGAAACTATATACAAAACTGTATTCTTATAAAACAGGTAAGTTGTGGGACAAGGTGTAGGTAGAGAAGGACGATATATTACACAGAGGGGTTGTTTTTAAAATGAAATTATTTCATGCTTCTTTAATATGAGTTATCATGGTATATTTAAGTGATTGTTTACAGAAAAGGAATTTCTTCACAGAAGAATTTTTAGTAGGCAAATTGAAAGTTAAATTACCCACTGCCCGCTGTGTATCTGTAAGTCACAAAAAAAGCATAAATTCATAGGTTTAGGCACTCCCCAATCTACCCAACTGGACCATGAGGCTTACTGGGATCTTCATGTGGCAGATAGGAGTGAGCAATGAGTCTAGTTGGGGAGGCCAGGAGTCGGAATCAGGATACCCAAAGAAAGGTCATGAATAAAGATATGTTGAGGCCAGACATCAGAATCAAACACAGGTGTTATCATTATGCTCCCTGGAAGCTTTCTCCAGAATAAAGCAAGACACAGCCAGGGGCCACACAGAGACAGGTTCCAACCTCTATAACCAAAGAGGCAGCCAGGCCACCAGAACAAAGAGAGAGGGGAAGGGTAGAAGGCCAACAAGAAGACCTCCTGTCAGGGAGGTCTACTACACACCAAGTTTTGACCACAAAACTAATTCCAAATATCATGTACTGGTAGGAGTAGGGCAGCTATTCTATGTTCAGACTTGGTTCTCACTGGCTGTGGATTTGCTGATGGCCGATGCTTGGTGGGATGAAGCAGGTGGTAGCAGCTGTAAGGGACCCATTGTGAAGGGATTTACCATCAAGTAGCAAAGAGTATACACACAGATTGTGTGTGAGAAATTACTTAGTCCAGTGCATCTTGGACTTTGCGGTGAGACCTGTGTGTAGGTCATGAAATTAGGAACTCCCGACCCAAACATTTTTATTAAGTTTTGTTGTGAATAGTACGGAATGGAGGGGGTGGTGTGGCATAAACCAAATGCACTGCATTTAGTAAGGCAGTTTGTTTCATGGAGTGTGTGTGTGTGTGTGTGTGTGTGTGTGTGTGTGTGTTGGACCCAGAGAGGCAGAAACAGAGATGGAGAGAAATAATGCAGCAAAAAACTAATTTCCACCATGGGTCACAGTTTTAAAAAGTTGTACTGCCAGTGAACCAACAAACCCTTCTTGTTTTACAGGTAAGTAAATTAAGGACCAAGAAGGGGTAGGGACCACCAAGGAATAGCTAGTCTGAACCCTTCTGCCATACTCACTTACAAAGACCGTGCTCTCTGAACAAAACAACTCAGGATATCGGATACATTTATTTTTATGAATACTCTTCATAGGTATCAAATACAATTATGCTTTTATTGTGCATTTAACCAATTGTGCTAATTGAAGAGAAAACTACACAAAAACAGGACTTTCTCAGAAAAAATTTCAGCTATATGGTTGCTAACTAGAGCTTGTAACCTTTCATATGGTTACCATGGTTTTAGCCAGAGGCCCGGTTTGCCCGCAAAAAACAAAAAACAAAACAAAAAAAACCACCCCACAAAACTAAACCTGCAATTTAGATGTTTGGCCGCTAGGTGCCGTGCCATCGAGACGCACGCTGAACCACAGGCTCCAATATTCTCTCTTTGGATCAAACACTGAAATTGGATGTTAAAACTTAAATATAAAGTGCCCCCGCCCCCGCAAAGAGATCATTGTTTTGAAGAAAAAAAAATTAAAACTAAAAAACCCTGAGATACAATTTAGTATCTTTCTCTCCGATCCTGCAATTTCATCAATTCCCCTGAACTAAATTTGAGGTCAAGGTAAAGCCCCTACAGTTGGTTTATCCTCAGCTCTTAGGTGTTCTTGGCACCAAACCGCCTGAGCCACTTGGCTCCCGGGAGCTTAAAATAAAGACACTTCTTTCTAGACTTCTAAGATCATTAAAGAAAAGAATTTTCTTTTTTCAAGTTCCCCGATCCCAGAGTCTTGCTTCTTTTCACTCCACTGAGCAGAAGACATGGAGAGACGAGGCTCCTGGGTGACAGGAAGCCATAAACGCCCATCAGAGTCTTGCTCCCTGAACCTTCGCCACTTCATCTTTTATTCTCCCCCAAGCCCTCGGTTTTCCCCTACTTGGACTTGGATCGTTATGTCTCCGGTACTCCACCCCTCAGCAAGTCACAGTCAGTTTCCAGTGTGATTCTTGGAATGCTGGCAGGAGGCACCCGAGGAATCGCTATCCCCCGTTTATCGCTGGGGAATTTAAATTCGGAAAGATGAAATGACTTTGCAGTGTCTCGAACTTTGAGTCTGTCACCGCAAGACCAGCGTTCTTTCTATTGTTGATTATGTCAGTCAGGGTCAGGGAGGAGACAGACCCCACGCAGGAGTTTGAACGAGCAAAGTTTAATATAAAGAACTATTACTCGGAAGAGGTAATTAACCATGACAGGGGAGAGAGAGCTCTGAAGAGTAGGGGTTGCAGGCAGAGGGAGTCGTCACTGCCTCTGGGGCAGAAGCAGAGCAGCTATGGAAGGACCCCACCCCGGGGCTGAGGGCCAGACCTCTCTGGGGAGGATGTGGCGGCCGCCCCCTGGGTGGTGGAGAGGTTGGGGTGCTGCTGCCAGGGCTGGAGGGCAGAACACTATGTGCTGAGGGCAAAAAGGGCACCAGTGAGACTCCCTGGGAAGCCACCTGCTATGATGCCAGTGAAACCCACTGGGTGAGCACCACTGCATGACAGCAAGTCACTGGCCACAGGCCAGGAGCAAGAAGAACACCGGAACCAGAAAGAAACCCCTACCTCCAGCAGTGCGGTCTCAGCGCCCTCTACTGGCAAGGGTAATATTGCACCAGCGGGCAAAGAAAAAATAGTACAACGCCCAGCTCCAGCACCGCAAACCAGGGCAAAAAAGGTTGGATTTGGCGCTGAGAGACAGTGACTCAAAAACTGGGTACAGTTAGCACTCCAAATGTGAGTGGTATTTGATAAATGGAAGCACACCCGTAATATCTTTGGAAGGCAATTTGTAGGTGCTCGTTTCTTTGGAATTTGAGAATCATGCCCTAGTTGTAATGGAAGGGAGTGCTTCCTTTTGCCTGATGGCATCATGAGGCGTCATGAAAGTTTAAAGACAGCATGGGAATAACAGAACAGGTTACCCCTGAGGGGACGGTGGGGACAGTGATCAGGAAAGACACACAGAGCAGCGGGAGAGTTCATGGGTGTTAGTTATATTATTCTAGCCTGTACCTTTTTGAATGTCTGAAATATTTCCTGATAAAATAACTGAATAAAATTAGAAAGTAGAAATAAGACTTTTAAAGAGCCAATGAGACAGAGATTCGGATTGCTTCTTAGAACTGGTTAATTTTCTTTAGCAGCTCTTTCTTAAAACCTTTTATTGTTTCTATTCCATGGATTTTTCCTTAAAAATTGTTTTTTCTCAGGGTTCTGTCCTGAGCCTTCCTCTCCACTTACTCTCCCCCACTCTGCATGACCTTATCTAATTTCAGGACTTCCTTCTCTATGGGAACGATATCTAGATTTTGTATTTTTCACCTGGATAGGGCTCCTGAGATAGGGCCCTGTTCACTCAACTTCTTCCTTGACATCTCAGCTTGGATGGGTCACACGTACCTGAAATCCCTTATGTCCACCCTGCAATCACTCTCTTGCCCTTCACATCTGCCTCTTTTGTCCCCTGTTTGGTAGCTGGATCACCCTCCCCCAAGTTGCTCCAACAAAAAACCAGGGCCTGTCCTTGACGTTTCCCTCATTCTCCAAATCCAACCACCAAGTTCTGTCAAGGGCACTTTTTAGTGTTTCTTAAATTGATTTGTTTTCCCTATTCCCTGCTTGAGACCACCACAGTCCCTCACCCAGGTCACCAGCACTTCTCCCTCTGCCTCCTGCCTGTTCCTCTCACACCGAGTGTTTGCTGGAATCAGACAGAACAGATTATGGGGCTGGATGGCCTGGAAGCTCTCTGGGGCCCCCATTGATAGGACACCCTGAGATACCATTCGAGCAGATCGAATATGTGGTACCAGCTAACTCAGGTTTCTGTGAGCAGCTTACGTCATTGACAAAATGTAAAATGGTCCCAATCAGACCAAAGTAGATTTATGGTCCCCAAAAGAGCTGACCCAGCACAGCAGAGTATTTCTGACAGTCACAGTGTGATTTGCTTGGTGAAGGTTAGGCCACACCACCAGCCTGAGACCAGCTGCAGGGTGGGCGTCTAAAGTCTGAGGAAATTTCGATACTTATATATGGTACAGTTTGGATTAACAAACAAGTGGTTTCTTTTATCTACATTTGAAGGCTTTTATTAAGGCTCACAGGAAGTTGTCAAATTCCAAAAATGACACACATACAATAAAAGAGAAAGAGAGAGAAGAAAAAACTTCAGGAAAGCAGGAACACTTTTGTCCAACATGAAAGCCATAAAAAAATTTTTTTTTAAATATTTTCAACAAGATTGCCTAACCACATTTGTGTGCGTTATGCTTGTCTGTGATTAACACCTTACAGGTATATATGCGTTGTCAGAAGAAAACCTAATCCAAATATGTTCAATTGTTATGTCACAATTCAGGGGAGAAGAATTAACTTCTGACTTCAAACACAAAAAAAAAAGATGTACAATTTTTATTATTAGAAAATTGTTTTCTCTTTATTCTCTAAAAGTAAATATTACACTTTTTTTGTCAAATAGTCCCTTGAAGGGGTGTCTGATTCCTCACCAGCCCAGAGTGCTGATGACAGTCCCCCTCTCAGAGTCTGCAGCCAGAGAGGTGAGGATAGAATCCAGAGAAGCCATCATTTCTGCAAGGGCCTTCATGACCCCCCTGCTCCCCACATCTCTCCTCTCTCTTTTCCAGCCTCCAGCTCTGCTCCAGCCACCCTGCACACTTTCCAGGTCTCCCTACTCACCTCTGTGGCACTCGCCTCTGAGGGCCTCAAAACTAGGAGATCCCTCTGCCCAAACACCCCTTCCCACACTCCACACCCAGCACCCTGAACAACTCCCACTTGTTTTTCAGGTCTCAAGTGAGATTTCACCTCTTCTAAAAAGTATCTCCAGTCCCCCTTCCAGAAGTCTCCATCAGGTGTCCCTACCAAGGGATCCTATCACGCCTTGCTCCTCTCTCATCACACTCATGTCCTTATCACCCTCACTTACAACTGTCTGTGGATGTGACGGTCTTATATGCGTGCGAGCTCCATCAGCTCCCTGATGACCCCACAGTTGTATCCCCAGAGCCCTGAGCATGAAGGAGATATGCAATAACTATTTATGGACTAAACAAATCAACTCATAAACTGTATCTCCTTCCCATCAGAAAGTAGAAATGAATCAAGATACTGTAGTCTACCCAGATGCTTTGAGTGGATAAAAATCCTAAGCCAGAAGAAATGGCCATGAGATGGGATGATGGGAAGATAGCCAGCTCAGTCACACCAGATGTAGGTTACCTTTGTCAGATTCTTCTAGCCAAACTGATTTCCCTTCTGCCCCAGAATATTACTGGGGTGCTATCCTCGCCAGCGACCTACGGACGTATTAAAAATGCTAACACTATTCACCCAAGCAAAGAGGAAACAGTCAGGTACATCTGTCCTGTCCAAATCACAGAAGGTATTCCAAGCCAAGTAGCAGTGACTATTGGATTAGCCCTCCACTCATGCGGATAATTGAGAGTTAGTCCAGTTTGGAGTTTGTTTGCTCATGTACTTTTAAATCCTGGCCATGGGATCCAGCTAGCCTAGGAGGAAAGTGGGGCCAGCAAGATAGGACAGGGCAGGACACAGCCCATCGCTGCTAGGGTCCCTGCCCTACAGCGGAGGAGGGTGGAAGGAATGGATGGCCACTGAGCAGCCCACTGGGATCTCCTGGGTTGAGAACCCACGTGGAACTCATTCTATACCAAGTGCTTTCATTGTTTCTCAACCCAGAGGGGAAAAAATGGGGAGAAGGGGCTAACAGCCATTTCATCTGGGTGCTAGAAAGCTCACACCAAGAAGCAATAAGAATTTGAATAACAAGTACATTGTCCTCAGAGGAAAAAGAAGAAAAGGAAAAAAGTAACCCACCCACCCATGTATGCCAAGCCACCAAATTTAATTAGGAAGATAAGAATTGGGGGGCGAGATTGGGTTGATGTTCCTTTTTTTCCCTAGTGATGAGCTCAGGGAAAGGAGCGAGAGACATAATTTAAGCACAGAATTAACATCTTCTAATAATCTTAGACAAAACCCGACTCTGTTTTGCTTTGGTTTGTAAATTAGCTCATGATTAAAGTGTCTCTTCAGCCATGTGCCATTGTGTACCCAGGCCTGTTTGCTGGATGCCGCCCTGACCTGAACGCCCTTGTAAGCTCAAGTACCAGATTGGAGAGCGTGAGGGAACAATTATTATAAAGTGAAGTACTTGCAGTTTTGCTGCAAAATCAATGAACTTTTCAAGTGATTTTTATCATATTTTGCAGCTGTTCTGTTGGCTTTTGAGTGGTTATCACACCGTCAGCCCCGGTGTTTTCAAAAAGCCTTGTTCATCTGGAAGCCTCCCCTTTTCCTGACAGAGCATCTGGCGCCGCCCTGGCTGGAGGGCCCAGCTGCTGGAGGGAGGGAAGGGCAGCGTTCTGGTCGCAGCTTCGGCGCCTCTCACCTTTCTCACCTTCGGTGATCCTAGGCCTGGGCCCCCATCCCAGCTCAGCTTGACCTGCCTCACCTTAGAGAGGAGCTCCTGGAAAGCCCGTCTTGCATCTTCAAACATCACAAGCTGATGGGGATGGAAAGGATGTTAGAGATCGCGGGATACACCAGGACGACTAGAAAACCAGGCCCTGGAGATACAAAGTCAGCGGAGGCCCAGGGGCCATGCGTGGCTCTCCCATGCCTGCTCCCTGGGAGCCCCAGAGGGAGCCCAGGAGGGAACAGGGCAGCGGGAGTGAGCAGGGACTGAGCAGAAGGGGAGGGGAAAGGAACGTCCTCCTGTCCAGCGGGCTTCTACACGAAACGGTGTCCTTCAGCAGACGTTGAGCTGGAGGACACTAAGGAAGCAAAATTCAACAGGTGTCTTTGCTTAAAAGGTATCTGGTTCATGTTTTTCATATTCACTGGGAATCCAGGTGACCCACATAAAATATTGAAGCTTCAATGCACAGGTTTCCTTAAAATGACTCTTAAATGGGCCTATTTCATAATGCTAAATAATACTATATTTAGGTGTGGTACTGAATGAGTGAGAAATCTAAACCATACCCACTGCTCTCTCCTCCCTCTTTGTCCTGAATTCAGCAGACTATCACCCCAGTAGAAGAATCAGAAACTGGTGCTTAGATTTGACCCTGGGATGGGGGCTCTTTCGAACATGGAATAGGTGAGTATTTTCCCCCCAATAAATTTGCCCGAGGTAACCTAATGGTTGTGATCAACAACCCGTTAACCAATAAATAGTTCTGAAGCATCTGTTGTGTGTTCGGCACAGGGATAAGTTCTCTGAGTTCCATAAAATAAAGATAAAATGTAATTCCTTACTGCAGAAGACAATTGCTAAGGGCTAAAGTCCATTGACTTTATATGCTCTAAGATGGACCTTGATTGGTCTCTCCGGATGAGTCCGAATTAGGTAAATGGAGAGAGGAAAGAACACAACAGGGGATCAGCCCAAGAAAAGGTGGGGTCAGTGCAGGCAGCAGTGAGTTCCACTTGGATTATTTTCAAGATGTACCCAAATTAGGCAGGGCAGGCGAGGTGTAGGCCTGGAGTCTAACCACCTGATGGAGCTAATTTGGGGGTTGAACCAAGAAAGGACTTTATTAGGGTTATCCCCAAATAAATGTCTGTAAGCTCAGTTATTTCTGCTGTCTTAAATTGCTAGCTTTGAGAAAAACCAATGGTAAACCAAGAACTCTTACCAAGGATGGGTTGCTGGTTGAGGGGAAAAAAATGAACACGTATCGAGTACTTTCTACATTCCAGGTGCCATACTCAGCACTTAAATTTATTTCATTTAATCCTGACAACCACCCCATAAGGTGGGTGCTAGCATTAGCTCCGTTTTACAGAGGAGGAAGCTGAGTCACAGAGAGGTTACCTTTGCCCGAGGTCACACAGTTTGTAGGTGACAGAGTAGAATTTGGACCCAGCTGAGGTTTGGAAATCTGGCTTTTACACCATGGTTTTTTGTTTGTTTGTTTTTTAAGATTTTATTTATTTGAGAGAGAGAGCACGAGCAGGGGGAGCAGCAGGGGGAGACGGAGAAGCAGGCTCCCCGCTGAGCAGGGAGTCCCATGTGAGGTTCGATCCCAGGATCCCGGGATCACGACCTGAGCTGAAGGCAGATGCTTCACTGACGGAGTCACCCAGGCGACCCTACAACATGGCTTTGGAGGTGATCGTGCTGGCTGCAAGCGTCTCGCCCTTGACAAAATAAGAGTTTGACAAAAGAAATATCTTTTCCAAGACCTCAAGTCAATCAATATTCCATTTGCTTGAGCGGCATGAATATAGGCATCTTCACTCTGCTGAGCACTGGGTAGCACGGAATCCAATGACCCAGGAAGGGAGAGCAAGAGAGACAGACCAACTGACCCCTCTGGGCTTGAGGGTTTAAAGCCGGCTCCCCGGAGGGGCTAGAATCAATGCAGGCCTTGAAGTCTGAATAAGATTTGGAAGAGAAGTGAAGAGAGCCTTGAACAAAGGAGGACACAGCATGGCGAAGATTTGGAAGTCAGAATATGCACCATTTTCAAGGGTCAGTGGACAGAGTGATCTGGCTGAAGTAGAGTAACAGGAAGTAATAAAAAATTGGAATTAAAATTTAATAATAAAAAAACCAGAAATAATAAAAAAATGTTTAAACAAAAGGTAAAGTCAGGCCAAATATAGCCAATGTGAATGTTCAGCTCAAGCAGAGATGTTCCCTTGTAGACTTTGGGAGGCCACTGGAGGAGTTCAGCCTGTGTGTGAAACAGATCGCTCAGAACAGATCCGGGGAGTGGGGAGAGGGTCTGAGGTTGTAAGAATCTGGAATGGGGTTACAGCTGTGCCAGTGGAAAAGGCAGGTTACGTGTGGAAGAGATTAAGAAAGAACGAGGGACAATGGGTTGAAGAAAAATGATAAGGAAGAAGGTACAGTCAATACATTCTAGTAGCAACTATCAGAAACAAAGAAATCAGGAGAGGTCCTTGGAGGGGAGGGGCTAGAAGACAAAGAGTTTGGTTTTAGGATTAGTGAAACATATGTAAGGTGACCATACAATTTATTATCTAAATTGGAGCACTTTTGAGAGTGAAAGGGAAGAGGAGCCCTGCTAATAATGGCCCCACAACAAAACACATAACTGGGAGCACCGAGGCAAATCAGGATGGGTGGCCACCCTGGACTGGCTGATGGAGGAAATGTGCAGGAGGTCGTGAGCAATGCCAGCCTGGAGAGCTGGGGGAAGACAGGACCATGGGATGTGGTCTCTGCCAGCTACCGAGAAACCCAGTGTGAAGCTCTGAGAGAGGGTCACTCTCTAAAACATCCATGTCCCTACAGAACAGGGATCCAAGGACTGAGCTTTGGTGGCTGGCAGCAGAGGGGAGAAGGGAGGTCAGGAGAAGACCAAGAAAGCATTAGGCAGCATGGTCAGCAAAGTGAGAAGAGAGCTAGTGGGGTGCCATTTTCATTTTAGGACCTCCCCTTTAACGTACACACCAACACATGCACGCGCACACACTCCCCACCTGAGGTAGGTGTATCCCTCACCCTCCAGCCTATAGAGAGAGCCAGCCTTGGGCTTTAACTACCGGCACCCCAGAAACCACATGCAGTGTTTACACATTGTCTGTCTTGCCCCATGTCCCTCACTCTTCCAGCCCTTCGGATGCTGTTACTTCTTCTTGGAATGTCCTTCCTTCCCTCCTCATTCGCTACCCCAACCTTCTGTCCCAGGCCAACACCTACTTTTCTTTCAAGAGTCAACTAAGCTTTCAGCATCTTTGGGAAGCCTCTTCTGAATTTCTCAGTGTGGCTGAATGTCCCATTCTGGTTCAAACAGCATGCTGGGTTTGTACCCATTGCCACCCCTGCCACACAGCATGACAATCACCTGCTTCCTGGACTCTTTTCATTCCCAGACCAAAAGTTTTTAGAGAGCAGAGATGGAGTGTCTCATCTCTATCGTCCATGGGACAGTAATGGTTCTCAGTCAATATTTAATGAATGAATCCATGGATCAATGGATCTACAAATGGTCCCAGACAAAAACTTAGTGTTTCTTTACTTATCACAGTCATTAAATAAGCTTGATCACTAAAGACTTAAATTTGACTATTTTGCCCTCTCTTGTTTTTTGTCTGATGACTCCGAAGAACTCAGAAATAGTTCTGGGTCCCTGCCATAAGTAGATACCAATCAACTGATGATTGGAAGAAGGAGAGGTAAATAGATGCCCAGGCTTCTAATGGAAAGAACAGGAACCCTAATGGCTACAAGGGTTAAGGTGACTAATTCCTGTTCTCTCTCCAAATTTGGGGCAATGAAAGGGGGACAGGTTTCCAAGGGAGAGGCGAGCAGGAGAATGGGTGTCATGCACCCAGAAATCAGGTTTTACATAACGCCTGGAACCACTTCTGAAGAGTAGGGGTGGAGAGAAAGCTCTGATAGAATTCACCACTGCTCACAAAATACCCTTCTGAGAGCCAGCAATGGCACCACAGGCAACATCCAACACAGCTTTGAGGGCAGACAAGCCTGGTCAACACTGGAAGAAGCCCAGGCAGGCCTCTACGCAGCATGGGCACAGCCTTCAGGGGGTGATGGGGTAGGAGCCAAACATTGATCATAGAGGTAGGGAACACAGCTGTCAGGTGTGAGAACCCCAGAATCCAAAAGGAATTGCAGCCATGAGTAGAAGCCAACTTAGTAGTTCCTACATTGTGGACTAAATCATGTCCCCCCACCCCCAAAATCCATATATTGAAGCCCTAAGCCCAACCTGACTGTATTGGGAGATCTGGCCTTTTATAAGATACTTAAGGTTCGATAAGGTCCTAAGTGCGGGGCCCTAATCCAACAGGCCCTGTGTCCATATAAGAAGAGGAAGGGACACCAGGAGTGTGTGTGGACAGAGGGGCAGCCATGAGGAAACACAACCAGAAGGCAGCCCTCTACAAGCCAAAGAGTGGGGCCTCGGGGGAAACCCACCCTGCCAGCACCTTGATCTTGGACTTCCAGCCTCCAGGATGGTGAGAACAAATTCTATTGTCAAAGCTACTCCATCTATGGTCTTATGTTTGGTAGCCCTAGAAAACGAATACAGTCATATATTGAGATTTTGTGGGAAGAGATGAACTATGTCTCTAAGTGAGTACTGGCCCGGCACGCTGGGGGCCAAAAGCTAAAACAGTTCCACCGGAGGCTGGGGCACAGCCAGAGGAAAGCCTCCATTTCCTTGCAGACATTCCAGCCCAAAGGCTGATTTAAAAGTTTCTAGCCACACAAGAAAGATCCTGTGAGGAGAGCCTCACAGAAAGAGAAGATGACAAATTACAAAGGACATCTGTGATGGTTTATATAAGGAAACTGCTTCCAATACCGTCCAATCACCAAGACTTCCCGAGTTGAGGCCACTGGGATTTCTATAGGGAGCCTTAGCCCAAAACACAGCAGCAATGAACCCTGGGGGTCAGGGACAAAAAATCAATACGCGCACTGCCTTTGAAAACTCAAGATGTTCTATAAAAGCTTTGAGCAAGGACAAGAAAAAATAGAGTTCCTTTGGGTCTAGAGATTTTTTTTCCTTTTTTTTTTTTTAAACAGATTGCCTGTCTGCTCCAAGAGATGGAGATTGAAAAGTCGTATTCTCTGTGTGAAGGATCAGAGAAAACCTTGAAAATCCCAGTATCCTAGAGGATTCACAAAGGGTCTCAAGAAGAAGCAGGACTGTGTGGGACTCGTGTTCTGGCCTGTGTGGATGTCAGGGCGGCACAGGGCTCCCCACCGGCGCTGGGACAGCGTCTTTGAAGTGAGCAGCGCTGCCCTTATTATGAAGTCCCACCCAGGCCTGAGGCTCTGTCTCTCTCGGTCAGCAATTTGGGGGGAAAAAAATAAAATAAGGTCTACACTTCTAGGAGTTTTTGGCCTCATTTCAGAAGGTTCAAACGTCCATGTGCCTAGGAAGCCCCAGGGGGATTGTTAAGAACAAAATCCCCGGTATCCACCCGAGACTTGGCTGTAGCAATCAAAGGGAGTGTTTCTCGCGCCATCTCGGGTGAAGGACCAGTTTTTACTTCTTTCCACTCCATCACCGATAGATACTTTGTAAAATACAATACAAATGAATTCACAGAAACATTAAAACTTAAACAATCCCTAGTTTTTTTTATTACTAGACTCGATGAATGTAAAATTACTCTGTCAAATTGTTATAAAACTTTCTAAATGCTTGCTCTCAATTTCTGTTCTTATCTTGCCAAGGGCTGGTCATAAACAGTCTACAAACAGTCAGGCCTACTGGGCAAATTATATTCAGTTTGTTCTAGAGTAGGGCCCGTTATCAACACACCGCCCACTCTATACCTCGGCGCAGTAATTAGGATGCAATTATCGAGGAACTAAACTCAGAGAAACATTCTTCTAAAGCTATGCTGGCCAATACAGTAGCCTCTGGCCACATGTGGCTTTGAGCCCTTGAAATGTGCCCAGTCTGAACAGAGACATCCTCTAAGTCAAACACAGCAAGCTGGATTTCAAAGACTTAGTGTGATGAAAAAGAATGTAAAATGTCCGATTAATAATTTTTATATTGATTCCATTTGGAAATACTATTTTGGATAGTAGTATCTGTTTCTTCTTTTAATACGGCTACTAGAAAGTTCTAAGTTATATTCGAGGTTCATCTTGTACGTGCGTTGGACAGCATGCTCATAAGGAGTTTGCTTTAATCTGTGCATTTATTTCTTCATAGATGTTGAGCGTTTACTCTGAGCTGTGTGCAAACCAGACGTGTGCTTGCCCTCCGGGACCTTACTGACTGGTGCACTCTCGTCTCTGAGTTCCCCGCAGAGCAGAGCACGTCCTGCTCTCAGAGCAAACATCACCTTATACGTGAAGTTTCAGAGTAGCAAATACATTGGAAGGAAGCACAAAGCCTTATTGAGTCTGCAGACCAAAAGCAAGTAATAACACGCTAGCGATAATAATAATGGCACTAGTGAATAAAAGCCTACCGTGTGCCAGGCTCTATGTGTGGCACTTTGCAAACATTATTTCACTTAATCCTCATTGCTCCCCTATGGCAGAGTGCAATGATCGGTTTTATGGGTCAGTTTGGCTAGGCTACGGCACTCAGTTACTTAATCAAACACAAATCAAGGCTGCTCTGAAGGTGCTTTGTAGACACGGCTAACATCTACAGTCGACTTTAAGTGAAGAAAATTACTATGGAAATGTAGGTGGGCTTCATCCAATCAGTTGAAGGCTTCAAGAGTACAAACTGTTTCCCAAAGGAAATTTTGCCTAGAGACTGGAAGCATCAACCCCTGCCTGAGTTTTCAGCTTGCTGACCTGCCCTGCAGCTCTTTAGACTTGCCAGCTCTCATGACTGTGTCAGCCGATCCCTTAAGGTAAATTGTTGGCCAATTTGAATTATTTAAAATTCCTTAAAGTAATTGTGTCATCCAATTGCTTAACATAAATATATATCTTCTATTGGTTGTATTTCTTTGCAGCATCCTGTCAGGGAGGCATTTGAGTTCGTTTGGTTTTTGTTGGTTTTTTTTTCCATTTTATGGCTGAGATTAGTGAATTGAGCAAGTTATCTCCCAGTCGAGATGTGGCAGAGCTAGGCTCCAAAACCTGTCTGTCCAATTTGAATCCCACGCTTTTTTCCTGCCATGTTCATGCATTCCCAAAGAGAAGACAGTGGCCATGAGAGGGAGTAGCAAGGACAGAACCACTGAGGACTTTCCATGGAAGCTTCCCCAGACTTCAATGCAGAGCTGCTCATGGTCCAGGCTGGGCATCTGACTGCATGGGGCGGGAGGGTCTGCTAGTCTGTATCATTCCAGAGACTCTGCCTCCGAACCAAAGGTGGGCAGAGAACAGAAACCCTTATAGGTGCTGGTGAGAGGCACCCTTGAAAGTCTCCGTCCTAGGGCAGCGGCATTAGTGCCAAGCACCTGATTTGGAAGGAGGGTCTGGACTTCTCACCATGCCCACAAAGCCAGGAGGCCAGCCAGACTACAGAAAATGATGCATTACAAGTTTTACCATCTCTCTCTTGAACCGGAGAAGGGGTGCTGGTGGAGACTAGCCTTCCTGCAGGTCCTCTGATGGGCTTGAGTATAGAATGAGAAGTTTATCCACATTTTGACCCTTGACTATCCTCTGGATGTGTGTATTCTAGAGAAATACTTGGTCCGTCCTTTCAAATTGCTATGTCCCCAGTTGTCCAGTACGCGTAGAAGTCGTTTGGACCCAGCACAGTGGTTGGCACACTGCAGGGGCTCAAGAGGTTGGACCGAGGAGCGGATGAATGGGTGAAGAGGCTGTACAGATAACCAATACTATATACAGCACGTGTAAGTGTATAAAAGAAAATCACCCCATGTATTGTCCAGGAGCCGTATACTTTCATTCAAATAACTCTAGAAGGAAAACAAAGTGGGGAGGAAGGGAAAGCAGAACACGGGCCAAGGCCTGCCCGGATGCATGGAAGTGAGTCAGTCGCTTGCGGGCTCCCCGGCAGCCGTGAAGACCCGTAAGGGGGAGACATGCGGAATGGCGGTGGCTGGGAGCTGGGGTGGAGAGTCGTGCAGACCCTTGAAGGCCAGGCTCCGAAGTTTGGACTGAGGCTCATTTCCACAGCACGATGCTCTCCACAAGGCTCCAAGAGGCAGCACGGCCTGGGAGATAAAGCCCGGGTTTGGAAGCAGAAGACCTGGACCGCGTCTGTGGCACCGCCACCGACTCACCCTCTGTCCGCCAAGGTTGGGAGGGGGCGCGGGGGTGGAAAGGCCCAGCTTCCTCTCTGCGCGAGGCTTCTCAGTCTGGAAGATGGAGATAACACCTCCCATTAGGAAAGGCTTGGGAGGGCTTTGTGCGCCATGAATGCAAAGGGCTACCAGGCGCTTAGAGCCAGAAACCAGCCCCTTCGCCGTCAGTCTGCAGCAACATTCTGCCTTCTGGTGCTTTTCAGCACCCCCCTTCCCCGGAGAAAGCGTGGGCCCCCGCAACTAGGGTGTGGCTTCCCCGACAATTGTGGATTCCTGCTCTGCGGTGCTTTGTTCTCCCGGGCAAGCACAGGCCAGCCTGTTCTTCCCTCTGGGGAGTCTGTCCCTGGAGACCGGCAGCCAGCTTGACCCCGCTGCGCTGCGCTAGTCCTCTGCCCTGCCCTCCTGCGGAGATTCTCCGAATCCATCAGGGTTGCTCCCCGGACTACCCTGCCCCCGGCCACCGAAATGATAAATAAGGCAAGGAGGTCACCTCCATAGAGAAAAATACAGCAAGCTGGGTGGAGTTTGGAACGATCAGATTCAGGGGTAGCGAAGAGGATTCTGGGTCTTACAGCGTCGATGACACTGTCCAGCGTGTGTGGGTTCTCAGGCCGGTGCCCACTCCATTAACCCCGAGGGCAGGCACCGTGCCCACTCCTTTCCGGGGATCAGCTTCCCGGACAGAGAGTTCCCGATCCTCCGGACTTGGCCGACCCCGCCCATCCACAGCACCACGCACGAGGCTTAGGAGCTGCGTGGGGCAGTGAGGGTTTAGAGACAGAGGAAGAGGAGTCCCTGTCATCACAGAGCTTTTAACCAAGCTGAGTGGCCTTGTCTCCTCTCCGGCTCAGTGTCCTCATTTGCAAAATGGGGTGGTCTTACACCTGAATCTAGAGCCAACGGACACATAGCTGAGTCACTCTGAACGTGGTGCTTCCTTCAATTCATTCAACAAATAATTATTGAGCACCTGCTATGTACCGGGTACTGCTCTTGGCACTTGAGGAAGGTCAGCTAACGAAGAAGCCTAGGTTGTGGATATCATCCTATTCAATGCCAGTGATTTTCACGTGGTGGAAAGTTTTCCAAACTCCGTGTGCCACCTCGAGGCTATTAGCTGCTCCCAATGCAAAAACTAGGAAATACTTTGCTGTTCTCTCAGGAACGGGAACACAGGTAACAAGGAATACTTTCCAGGAAAATGTGGTTCCTGCTTCCAGGATATCTTTTTCACAGGTACGTTACAGGCATCTCCAAGGTCACATCTAACCCAGCTTATTGTCCTTGAACACAGTACTTTTTGGGGGCTAAATTCTAATTTTTCCCCATGCTACTCATAGGGCATCAAAACCGTGCTCCCCGTACAAAGCAGCACTTCCTTTCTATGACCCAGAACTGCTCTCTTGACACTTCAGGGAGTATTCATTCATCTCATGAGTGCAGACTGTAGCTTTATTCAGTCATTCACAAGCTCACGTTAGGTCCTCAAGGACTTGTAGCCTGGAGGGATGGGGACGAACAGGTGGTTGTGGCCCGTAGGGTTCTGGGAACACAAGGGCAGGTGTCAGACCCACACAGCAGTGGGAGTGGGCTGGGTAGAAAATGGCAAGGACATTTTTGCCAAAGACACAGAGCTGTGGAATGTGCTTCAAATTGTACAAATGTGGTGGGGGTGAGAGCCCACCGGGCTTCGAGTCATTCCATCAGGAATTAGGATATGGTCTACAGCTTACCAGACATGTGTGGCTTTGGAGAATTCTCTTAACTTCCCAGAGCCTGCATTTGCTCAGCTGTCAATAAAATAGGAGCTAATGTGTAGCGCTTACCATATGCTCCCATGAATGGTGTTTTAAGTGCCTTACAAATGTTAACTCATTTCAGACTCACGATGACCCAATGAGTTAAGCTGCATTATTAGTTCCATTTTATAGAAGAGAAAAACGGGACGCGGAGAGGTTAAAGCCGAAAGTCTTTGGAGCTGGTAAATGGTGGCATGAAGCTGGACCCCGGCGTTGGAGCACCAGGGCCCACGCATCTGACCACCAGGCCATCCCGCCTTTCAAGGAGAGGGCAACGTGCCTACCCACGGAGGAATCAAGAGATGCGAACACACCCCTAGAGACTCCTGAGTGGAAGAAAATGTTTTCATTATATTTGTTATGAAAACATATTTAAGGCTGAGTCAAGAGCATCCTCTTCCATCAACTACCAAACACCTAGCAAGGACATTAAAGGTGAGAAAGACAAACCCACAACAGACAGCGTCATACGGAGGAGCTCCAGACGAGAATTTCCTGGTCCATGTCAGTTCCCACGCCGCAAAAACATGCCCCTTTGAGTTTCTAGGGGCACGGTGCACTGTATGGCACTCTGGGCCTGTGCTTCTCACCCCTCCAAAGCAGACATGAGTGGGCTTCTCCCAGCCCCACTTCACAAACTCTCCCTCCCCTGGAAGAGCTTGACCGTTTACGTCAGGCAGAGACCAGGGCCTCCGTCACGCCCCAGAGATTGCACGGAGCATTTGGCTGAAAAACAGGTACATGAATGAGCCCCACAGTCCACCAACCTCATTAGGAAAAAATCCCACCCATGTTAAGGATGAAAAAAGCCAAAACGAAACAGACACGACTGCTAACGCTTTGGCACTGGAGGCACATGCAGTTCTAGAATACAGCACATGTGGAAAGAACTGAGGTTCGTTCAGGGAATGGCGATATTGAACCCAGGTGCACTGGACCCATCCTACCCAGCCTCAGAGAGGGAATAGCCCAAGGGAAGTGTTATGGGTTGAACTGTGTCCCCCAAAACGTTGTCGAAGTCCTGACCCCCCAGGACCTGTGAACGTGACCCTATTTGGAGGTAGGCTGTTTAGGGAGGTGATCAAACCAAAATGAGAGTAGATTCTAACCCACTGTGATTGCTGTCCTTATGAAAAGGGGAAATGGAGACACGCAGACAGCACAGAGGGAAGCAATGTGGAGACACGGAATTACACAGCCGGGCGCCAAGGAGCACCAGGGAATACCAGCAAACCACCAGAAGCGAAGGCAATGATATGGAAAAGATCCTTCCCCACAGCCCTCAGAAAGAACCGACCCCGCCAGCACCCTGAGCTGGGCCTCCTCCCATCCAGAGCTGTGAGACAGTGGATGTCTGTTGGTTAAGCCCCCCAGTCTGTGGTCCTCTGTTACGGCCGCCCTCACAGATGCACACAGGAAGAAAAGGCAAAGCGACACACCTCCCACTGCTCACCTTGGCCTGACCACCGCCCCAGCCAATCTCCCAAGGGAAAGGAAGAACACAAGGGAAAGGAAGAACATTTCCATGCAGGCAAAACAGGCCGGCTTTCAGAGAGGCTTGGCCACGCTGACACAGCCTCAGTGAGATAGCCCAGGCTGAAACAAGGTCTGAGGGAAGGGATGATTACCACTCCAGAAGGAGTTCAAGTGCCAGTATTGACAGGTCTCATTCATGAAGCAACAGCAAAGATGCTTGAACAATTACAAAGCTCAGCATCCAAAAAAAAATTCTAATAAACTCTGAATACGGCTGTGTGGATATAGGGATAGAGGCCTGCAAGAGGGGTACAAGGGTGGAGGAGGCAGAAATACTCACTGCTTTCTAAGGAGCACCATAGACCTTAATACCCAAGAGTCCCTGCAGAATCCAGAAGCCCAGAATCTGAAGAAGACCCTAGAAGTGACCTTGTTAGGGGTATGCTGGTAAGCTTCACTCATTCATTTATTCATCTATAGACTTATTCCAGGCACTATGTCACTATGTAACAACAATTGTTATACTATACTAATGTATAGCAACCTTGGGTGAAACTAACAGAAATCCAGTTCAGGCCAAGCAGGGGTTGTTGGTCCAACGCACAGGACCACTGTGTGATCCGTTGTGCAGGTTGTTCACTGTACAATCCTACGAGGTGGCCTGTGAGCATCAATTGTTGTACTTCAACAATCTTCTAGAAGATGGCAGAAAAGTGTTGGATACTAACAATATTGATGTAACAGAGCAATTTCCTAATAGATGGAAATAAATCATCTTAAGAAAGGGAGATTTCTTCAAGTTCACCCAGTGGCACCATGTACCTAGGAAAAGCCTAGGAAAAGCTGGGGCCTACCTGGGTCTTAGGTATGCCTGGTATTGGGATTGTCAAAATGTTTCCATCTCCTACCTCTGCTTTTGTCAGAATGTCAGCTTGACCCTTGTTCATTAGCAGAAACCTGGCTATCAACAGATCTTAGATCCTACAGCTGATAGTGTCAACTATGGGAAAGAGAGAAACTCTCTAATGCACATGTTGCAAGTCATAAAAAAAAAAAAGCCCTAAAAGGTTAAAGGATCTAGTGGTCCAATCTACGATGGGGGTTCACTCCTGAACTGTGGCCAGAGAGGCAGCATTTTGATGGGCCCAGAGTGGATCAAATGCCCGGGAGGAAAGAGCCAGGTATGGCCACAGGGACACAGCAATGTCAAAATAGGTGTGAGGCAGAAACAAACCCAGAGACATCTACCACCACAGCTAAAGCTACTTTGAACCCTTGGTAGTACTGAGCACTGTGCAAAACAACCTGCCCACACGTGGAGCCATTGTAGATATTAATACATAAACGCACGCATTGTGTCATTCAAGCCTCTTTGCAAGAGACTGAGTAGCTGCGCCCATTGTACAGATGAGGAAATTGAGGCTTCGAGTCATTGAGTAACTCTGCCCAAAATAAATAACAGATCAGAAGTGGAAGGGTTGGGATCCCAAACCAATGCTTCCTACACCCCAAACTCATGTTCTTGATCCCTGTGTTGTGTTATTTAAAGAGCTCCCAGCCCTTGAGGACTTTGTGGTTCAGTGATTCTTTCATTCATACAAAAAAATGTCTGTTGAGCACCTCCTAAGTGTGAGCACTGTTCTGGGCACTGGGGGTAGAATGACGAATAGAATAAAATCCCTGCCCTCGAGAGGCTTAATGGAGTGTGATGGGGGCAGAAGGTATGGCCAGGACACAGATGAACAGATCCTGCGACTGAGGAGTCATTCCTGGGAAGGTAGGAGGTAGTGCCAGGATTGCCTGGGCTTATTTTCCAGATTTAACAAATTCCTGTTTCCAAGAGATTCTAATATGTTCTCGCCTAAGGAACATGTCCGCCTCCCTACACACACATTCAGAATCACATTTTAAGGAGTTACTGTTGCTTAGGGCAAATTGGTCCAACCCATGGAAATGCACGGGGATGAAAAACTCAACATTCAAGGCAGTGGCTCCTTGGGCCGGGTAGGAGATGAGATTGGGGGTCTCCCAAATAGATCAGCAGTGCTTATCATTTTAAACTGGGTGTCACGCAGAGAAGAATTTCTTAGAGTTTCCCTATGTTTTTCCAACATAGTTCATAATAATTGTTTAAAGGGTCTATGCTGAGTGTAGTGCTGAGTTTCCTCCAGGTGACTACTTCTCAACCCTCTCTGCTCCTCAGATCACCTCCTGGGCTCCCATGTGGAGAGCTCGTGTAAGATAGAGGTGGTTGGGCCCTGTCGCTAGAGATTAGCATCAGCATGAACAGGGTGCAGCCCAGGCGCAGGGGCCTTTTCAGAGCTCCTCAGCAATCCTCATGTGTAGCTAGGGTGCTCTGGCTGCTCCAACTCCAACCTCCCAAAGCCTCAGTTTCCCTCTCTGTAAATAGGGATACTGTCTCTGTACCGCGTATGATGGTTACAAGGCTTCCCTAAGGTAATGCATAGAAAGCCCTCGGCACAGGAACTGCCACAGAGTAAAATCTAGCTAAATGTGAGCCATTATCACCATTATCTACACACACACCCCATTTATGACAAACCCTACAGAGAGCCTGTCCTGCCCACCTTGACAGAGACAAGTCAAATCTCACCTCTGCCGTGAGGTTTCCCAGTCTCTTCCGCTTGATCGAACTCGGTTGGGGCAAAGCTTGCAGTGTTGTGGGATCATGGAGCTCCGCGATGATTTGCCACCTGATCTGTCTGGTATTGCTGTCATTCGTTTATGTGCCTTTTTGGTCATGTATTGGCTCCCCTGTTACCTCCTGTAGTAGAGACAAGAGAGGTGCCCCCCAGCAACTCCCTCAAGGAAGCGCTTGATGCCCAGCCGTGGCAGGTGCCCAGACAGGCCACAGCCAGGGGTCGAGACTTCTTCTCTATCATTTCCTGATGACTTACACTCACTACATGCGTGATGGGAAATTGTATGGCAACTAACCAGGGGGCTATCTTTTCCACCTTCTCTGGCTTCTGTATAAACAGCCAACTTCCGAAGCTCCTCTTCTCTAGAGAAACTGCTACACGGTGAGGACAGGTAAAACCTTATTGCATGGAATTGGTTTTGCACCGATTCTGTCTATCCCTAAAGCCCTCTCCCCCCACTGTCACTGAAATTAGCACAAAGATCGCTTTGTCACGCTGTTATTTAACAATAGCATTTGTAAGGTAGGTACCAGTTCCTATTCACATTTCACAGCTCAAATGCAGCCCCTCCCAAGAACTTTTCGAGCCTAGAAAGAATTGACTCAGAAGCAAATAAAGAGAAAGTTCTTAAACTGTAGGGAAAGAGAGAGACGTCTTCACAGCCACCTCCCCATTCCCTCTTCGCTTAGATCTCTTTGTGGATTTTGTTACATCATCTGGTTGTGACTCGTCTTCAGGTCACACAGGAGGAGCTTGCCTGACACACAGGAGGCTCATGACTTGTGGTGGCGATTGTCTTTGGAGCGTTTCTGCCAGCTGTAATTGGGATGCTGGAGCTGGGGGGGGGGCGGTGATGGGAAGTGATGACTTCACAAAGGAACTAAAGCTTTCCTCACCACCCCTGCAGTGCGGCGCACCCGATTATGCACATAATCAAACACACTCCCATGGAAGGCAATTCTCTCCTGAGCGCGGGAAGGTGTGTCATTAGAACCAAAGCCACGAAGCTCTGTGGCTACACGCCATGGGCAGAAGATGGGCATTGCTTTCTATCAGCTGCATGTAGAAACCCCTTTCAGGGAGGTGCCGTTAAGCAATAGCTTGCACCCTCTCTCTCTCTCTCTCATTGGTCTTTTATTGATTCCCCAGCCCTTTCTCACAAACAATGCCGACCCACCTGCACCCTGCAGTTACAGAGTAAAAATAATAACAAGATAATAGAAATCATTTTTAAGAAGAGTTCAAAATAATAAAACCATCTTATGCCCCTTCTATGGATACGGGCTAAGAAGAACAACACCCCTGTCTTACTCCTGCGTTGCCCTATTTTCCTACTCTACCTCCAAGGATTTTCCTTGACAGCCTCACCTAACCACCTCCTTCCAATGAGCCTGTGCTCTCCTGTCACCACTCTGGTGCAGAGAAGAGGTGTGCCACCCAGTTTCCCCTTCTGGGAAGAACTTGCTTCCCAGCTGCGGGGAGTGCAGGAGACAGCCACTGTTGTCTGCTCCTTCAGGGTCCACCTGAGTCTCAAAGAAGCACCTCGAATGAGCTCAGGCCCTTCCTGGGGCTTTCTTGTGTGATGACTAGCAAGGCAGTTATATAAATGCCTGGCCATTTCTGCCCAATAGAGAGTCAGTATTCACTCCAGAGTCATTGTCAGTCACGTTATGTTAGGCCTGAGGTCAAATGCTCCCTTTCTAATCCGGCTTTCTCCCCCCTCTTTTCACTGGTGCTCATCCTTAATGAATAGCTTGTGTATGCTTCCACCCACAACAACACATGAGTCTTCTGCGAGCCATGTAAACCACCAGCTGGAGGCAGTGCTCACACCAGTGAAGACTTCTGAATTCTACCAAATAACAACGAAAAACTCTTATTAAGAAAATTAATCACCAGTCCAACTATGCTAGAGTTGCTTACGCCAAACCCATCTACCTGCCAAGAAGACTGATAAAAGCTGGGGGGAAACAAACTATTTGAAAGCATCAGAGAAAAATCAAGGTAAGTAGGATTTGAGGGTCCAAGACCTTGGAGAAATGGAAAGCACACATTGAAGTGAGCCAGGCTTTCCTCTGCTGCTCTTTCCTGTAAGAGCGTCTGCCAATTCACACCGGAGGGCATAAGGGCAGAAACCTGAGCAATGACCTAGAGCATTTGACAGCCCCACGGTCCTTGGAAGATAGAAGTTGGAATTCAAGGATACCAAGGTGTTATGACTTATGAGTTAAGAAATCAAGATCCTAGAGAAAAGAGAACTTCAACAAAATAAACCTAAAAGTCTGCGTCACTTTTGCTCTTGAAGTATGCGTTGAACCCTAGCAGCCCTGAATGGCACGCTGGGGAACCAAGGATGATAGCTGCTAAGTGGCTACAGATGTAAATTGATTAATTAATTAATTAATTAAAACCCCCATCAGTTATATGGAGTGGAAACACTAAAATTAGAATACAGGCCCACCAAGAAGGACTAGCCTCAATTACACACCAGACTTCTAGTTGATACACCAAAAGAAGAAACCAAAAATTATGTAGCCCAGAGAGAGCCGACATAAAACCTAAAATTGCCTTGAAGCATTTCAACATGTGACTGAATCAAGAGAGTCTGCCCCTAGTCTAATTGCTGGGAAAGAGAGAGCGAGAGAGAGGAAGAGAGGGAGGAAAGAAAGGGGAAAAGAAAGGAAGGAAGGAAGGAAGGAAGGAAGGGAGGGAGGGAGGAAGAAATTTTCTCCAGCGATAGATAACATCATCAAGACCCTTAGAATTTTTCAAATACAATGTCCAGCATTTAATCAAAAATTATGAAATATGCCAGGAGATAGGACCAAACCATTGAAACCTAAAGAAAAAAATAGAAAACAGTCACACTCACAGACAATACAGATATTTGAGTTATTAGACACAGAACTTATATAATGAATGTGATTAATGTGTTCAAGAAAATACATACAAAGATGGAAATTTCACCAGTGAATTATTTTTAAAAGAATCAAATGTAACTTCCAACAGAAAAAAATGCAATTACAGATATCATGGACTAAAGAAATGGGTTTAACAGCACAATAGCACATCAGAAGATAAGATTATTCAACTGAAAGATAGATTAGCAGAAAATACAGAGAGGGCATACAGAGGGGGAGAAATTATAAATAACACGTGGGTCAAAGCAGAAATCAAAATGAAAATCAGAAAACATTTTAAAACGAAAGACAATAAAATATGACATCATCAGAACTTGTAAAATACAACTCAAGCATATTCAGAGGGAAATTTCTAGTTTAAACACACATTCTAGAAAATAATGGAGGCTGAAAAGCATTTATATAAGCATCCAGCTCAAGAAGCTAGAAAAACAGCAAAATAAGCACAAGGAAAGTACAAGGGAGAAAATATAAACAAACTGGACAAACTAACTTAAAACCATAATTTGGCAAAAGTGACATGAGGATTTAAAAATCTGAATAGTCTATATCTATTTAACAAATTGAATTTATAATTAAAAACTTACAAAGAAAATTCCAGACCCAGATAGCTTTATCAGTTAATTTTTCCAAATATTTAAGAAAGAGATAGCACCAATCTTATACCAACATTTCCAAGCTTATTCTATCAAACCAGCATAATTTTCATAGTAAAACCAGATCAGTATATCCTAAGGGAAAAAAAATGCAAGCCAATACCTCTAATAAACAGAAACTCAAAAGCCTTTTTAAAAGTGTTTACTCAGCAAAAACACAGACAAATCAAATCCAGCAATACCTGAGAAAGGAGAATACGTCAACTTATTTTAATCAAAGAATAAAATGTGGATTTTGAATTTGAACACCAATCAATGTAATTTATCACAATGACAAAAAAAATAAACACTGAAATATGTAATCATCTCAATAGATGCAAAAAAAAAGCATTCAACAGTACCTGTTCATCATTTCAAAAAGCATGCTAGAAATAATTTTTTTAATCAAGCAGAAAATTAAAAGGGAAATTTCTTAATATGGTAACAGGTATCTACTTCAAAAAAAAAGTCTATCATGCATTATACTTTTAATGGTGAAATACTGAAAGTTTTACCTTAGGATAAGGAACAAGATGGATGTTGATTTTCAGCACTACTGCTCAACAATAAACTCCTTGAGGTCCTTGCTAGTATTATAAGGCAAGAAAAAGAAATATACAATATGAAGATTTAAAAGAAAGATATTAAACGTCATTATTCATAGATACATAATTGGTTACATATAAAATCCAAAAATAGTCTACAGATATAGAATTACAAAAGCCCCCAAACAACCAAAATAATTCTGAGAATAAAGAACAAATCTGGAGTGAGAAGGGGGGTGGAGGGATGGGGTAACTGGGTGATGGAGATCAAGGAGGGCATGTGATGTAATGAGCACTGGGTATCATATAAGATTGAAGAATCACAGACCGGTACCTCTGAAACCAATAATTCATTATATGTTAATTAACTGAATTTAAATTTAAAAAATAAAATAAAATGCTTAAAAACAAACAAACAAAAAAGAAAAAATGTGGAGTAGCACACTCCCTGATTTCAAACTATACTACAAAGCTACAGTAATCAAAACAGTATGGTATCAGCACAAAACACACCTAGATCAATGGAACTGTATAGAGAGCCCAGAAATAAAGCCATGTATATACGGTCAATTAATTTTCAGCAAAAGAGGCAAGAATATATAATGGAGAAAACAGTCTCTTCAAGAAATGGTGTTGGGAAAACTGGACAGCTACATGCAAAAGAATGAAACTGGACCACTATCTTATACCATACACAAAAATTAACTCAAAATGGATTGAAGACTTGAACGTAAGACCTGAAACCATATTAATCCTAGAAGAAAACATAGGCAGTAAGCTTCTTGACATGGGTAATATTCTTTTAGATCAGACTCCAAAGGCAAGGGAAAAATAAGCAAATGGGACTAAATCAAACTAAGAGCTTCTTCACAGCAAAGGAAGCTAGAAGACAATGAAAAGGCAACTTACTGAGTGGGAGAAGATATTTACAAATCATATATCCATTCAAACATTTATATATATCCATATATAAACATTCAAAAATATTTAGAGAACTCATACAACTTAATAACAACCACCACAACAACAAAATTAGCAATCTGATTTAAAAATGGGCAGAGAGAGACATTACTAGACAATTTTTCCAAAGAAGATATATGCATGGCCAGCAGGTACATGGAAAGATACACAACATCACTAATCTTCAGGGAAATGCAAACCAAAACCACAATGAGATACCACCTCACACCCGTCAGAATGGCTAGTATCAAAAAGACAAAAATAACAAGTGTTGGTGAGTATGTGGAGAAAAGAGAACCCTCATGCACTGCTGGTGGGAATGTAAATTGGTGCAGCCACAATATGGAGATGCCTCAAAAAAGTAAACAGAGAACTACAATATAATCTAGCAATTCCACTACTATCTATCCAAAGAAACTGAAAACACTAATTTGAAAAGATATATGTATCCCTATGTTCACTGCAGCATTATTTACCAAATGTACATCAATAGATGAATGGATAAAGAAGATGTGGTACTTAAATACAACAGAATATTACTCAGCCACAAAAAAGAATGACCTTGCCATTTGCACTGACCTTGAGAGTATTACCCTAAGTGAAATACGTCAGACAGAGAAATACTGCCTAATTTTACTTACATGAGCAATCTAAAAAATAAAACAAATGAACCAACAAAACTTAACAAAACCTAGACTGAAAGACACAGAGAACAGATCAGTAGTTGCCAGAGGGGTGGAGAGTTGTAGGGGGAGTATGGAGGGAGATTGGAAATGGTGAATGGGATCAAGAGGTACAAACTTCCAGTTACAAAATAAGTGAGTCATGGGGATGCAATGTACTGCATCGGGAATATAGTCAATAATATCATGTTAACTTTGTGTGGTGACAGATGGTAACTAGACTTATTGTGGTGATCGTTTCAAAATGTATACAAATGTCAAATCACTATGTTGTACAACTGAAACTAATTTAGTATTGTATGTCAGTTATACTTCAATTAAAAATGTTTCCAAATAAAGAATTGATTTTATCAAGGTCATTGATAAAAGATCAATATACAAAATGGATTGCACTTCCTATATTAGAAACAAAAGATAAGAAAATGGAATTTTAAAATGATGTCATTTATAAATACAACTAACTAAAATATCAAATGCTTAGGAATAAATCTAATGATNACTTGAACGTAAGACCTGAAACCATATTAATCCTAGAAGAAAACATAGGCAGTAAGCTTCTTGACATGGGTAATATTCTTTTAGATCAGACTCCAAAGGCAAGGGAAAAATAAGCAAATGGGACTAAATCAAACTAAGAGCTTCTTCACAGCAAAGGAAGCTAGAAGACAATGAAAAGGCAACTTACTGAGTGGGAGAAGATATTTACAAATCATATATCCATTCAAACATTTATATATATCCATATATAAACATTCAAAAATATTTAGAGAACTCATACAACTTAATAACAACCACCACAACAACAAAATTAGCAATCTGATTTAAAAATGGGCAGAGAGAGACATTACTAGACAATTTTTCCAAAGAAGATATATGCATGGCCAGCAGGTACATGGAAAGATACACAACATCACTAATCTTCAGGGAAATGCAAACCAAAACCACAATGAGATACCACCTCACACCTGTCAGAATGGCTAGTATCAAAAAGACAAAAATAACAAGTGTCGGTGAGTATGTGGAGAAAAGAGAACCCTCATGCACTGCTGGTGGGAGTGTAAATTGGTGCAGCCACAATATGGAGATGCCTCAAAAAAGTAAACAGAGAACTACAATATAATCTAGCAATTCCACTACTATCTATCCAAAGAAACTGAAAACACTAATTTGAAAAGATATATGTATCCCTATGTTCACTGCAGCATTATTTACCAAATGTACATCAATAGATGAATGGATAAAGAAGATGTGGTACTTAAATACAACAGAATATTACTCAGCCACAAAAAAGAATGACCTTGCCATTTGCACTGACCTTGAGAGTATTACCCTAAGTGAAATACGTCAGACAGAGAAATACTGCCTAATTTTACTTACATGAGCAATCTAAAAAATAAAACAAATGAACCAACAAAACTTAACAAAACCTAGACTGAAAGACACAGAGAACAGATCAGTAGTTGCCAGAGGGGTGGAGAGTTGTAGGGGGAGTATGGAGGGAGATTGGAAATGGTGAATGGGATCAAGAGGTACAAACTTCCAGTTACAAAATAAGTGAGTCATGGGGATGCAATGTACTGCATCGGGAATATAGTCAATAATATCATGTTAACTTTGTGTGGTGACAGATGGTAACTAGACTTATTGTGGTGATCGTTTCACAATGTATACAAATGTCAAATCACTATGTTGTACAACTGAAACTAATTTAGTATTGTATGTCAGTTATACTTCAATTAAAAATGTTTCCAAATAAAGAAGTGATTTTATCAAGGTCATTGATAAAAGATCAATATACAAAATGGATTGCACTTCCTATATTAGAAACAAAAGATAAGAAAATGGAATTTTAAAATGATGTCATTTATAAATACAACTAACTAAAATATCAAATGCTTAGGAATAAATCTAATGATGGGGCGCCTGGGTGGCACAGCGGTTAAGCGTCTGCCATCGGCTCAGGGCGTGATCCCGGCGTTATGGGATCGAGCCCCATATCAGGGTCCTCCGCTATGAGCCTGCTTCTTCCTCTCCCACTCGCCCTGCTTGTGTTCCCTCTCTCGCTGGCTGTCTCTATCTCTGTCGAATAAATAAATAAAATCTTTAAAAAAAAAAAAGGAATAAATCTAATGAAAGGGATCTAACATTCGTACCCAGAAAACTATGAAACACTGTTACAGAGAGTAGCCCTATTATTATTAAAAGATGGGAAGCATGCAAGTTTTCAAGATGTCAATTCTCCGTCAGTTGATATATAGACTCAAGGCAATTCCAGTCAATACCCCGGCAGGTTTTTTTCTGGAAATTGATACTGTTTCTAAAACTTGAGAGGAAATGCAAAGGCCAAGAATAATCAACACAAGTGGAAAGAAAGGGGTAAGAAGGAATGTTCTGGGCAGCTGATAAGATTTTTTCTCTTGATGTGTGTGGTGGTTACACAGGTGTATTCACACTGTAAAAAAAATTATCATGTTGTATAATTATGAACTATGTACGCGTGTTGTACTCGAATTAAATATATGTATGTATACATGTACTTGAATTTAAAAATTTATTTTAAAATTATCACTTAAAAATTTAATCAAAAAATGTAAAAGAAGGAATCAGTGACCTAAAGACCTTCATCAAGTTATAGGTGGGAGATAATCAACCATAAGCACCCATCCTGACTAGCCAGCACCACTCGGCGCTCTCCACCTGTCATCTTTCCAGATCAGATAATAAATATTTTCACCAGATGAAAGCAATAATTGCAGCCACACAATTTTTGACTTGAGATTTTCCTGTTTCTGCTCCTAATTTAACTGCAACGTTCTCCTCCCCCTTCCCTTACTCTCGGACCCCCACCATTTCTGTGTCCATTTCACTCCACTGAAACAACAGAGAAAAGCAGATTCAGGTAGAACACAGAGGCAATTATAAAATAGATACTTGTAAAGGCATTGCTGCCATTTGCGCCACTTGAAATATTATCCCTTATGAGTTTTCTCACTGAATTAGTGCCATTTAATGTGTGCATATGGCCAAGGGGAAAATATAAAATTGATCAACGAGAACAGGAAAATTACTCCGGAGAATCTTTGTGGCTTTGTGAATTGTTGCTTGACATTGTGGTTTTACCAGATATAATGGCATGATTTACAATTTACAACAGGGCTTGGGGGATGCAGATACAAACATTTTTACTTAAAATACCAGGAGCAGATGGGGAAAAATACAAACTGGACTCGGTCCAGATGCTGAGGACCTGCACATACCCTGACTCCCACGTGAAGGCATAAATAACAACAATTCCTCATCGTCCACAGAAACGCGCGACAGTCCTCGCGAAGGAAATCCAAACAGTAGATAAATAAGAAATAATTCCGGTAGGTCAAATTATTTTGAAGTCGATGTGTTGCAGTCTGTGGTTCTGCTTGCTTTTTCTTATGGGGATATCTGATGTCCTAGCTATTCATGGTATCGCACACAAAATTATGAAATTGCACCACGAAGACAAAATTCTAGAGGAGCGGGGAAGCTGAGAACTACCCCATTTTTCAGCTCTGTCCCAACATGCAGTTCTTCCCAGCCACACATTTCATGCTGCAAATGGGCAATTTTACCTTTCAGACTGATAAATAAGAATCATGGCTCAGAGAGTAGATCTCAAAAGTCTTCCTCACAAGAAAAAGAATTGTAACTATGTATGGGGATAGATGTTAACTAGACTTATTGTGGGAATCATTGTGCAATCTATACAAGTATCACATGATTATGCTGTACACCCAAAATTAATATAACGTCGTATGTCCATATGAAAAAAATATATTTTAAAAAACCGACTATAAAGATCCCCAGACCTGGATCCTAGTATCAGGGCTTCCTCCAAGTTGCTCTGTGACATTTGACAAGACTCTTACTGGATCAAGATCCTGCTTTCCTGATCAATAAACCTGATGGAAGCTGATCAGATGGTTGCTAAGGTCAGTCTGACTGAGCACTACGGGGTCAGTTTAAGCAGACCTCTCCTTCCTCTAAGACCACGATCTGTCTTGTCTGGTCCCGTTGGCCTCAAAATCATTGTTTTCATTTTGAAAATTTCAGTCTTCTAGTTCCTGTTGAACTCCAATTCAGGAGCAGATGGCAACGGTTATAAAAGCAATAAAGAAATTAAGTAAGCAACAGAGATGTTAACTAAGAGATGAAAGTAAGATTTGCCAGAGATAAACTGTAACATAATCTACTTATAATCAATAGAAAGTTGGCTGTATTTCCAATTATCCTGGTATCAGGAAGATGCTCGTCTCCTCTGAGGAAAGACCCAGAGGAAATGGGGTAGAATGCATTAGGAGGGACAGAGGTTAGAGATAGGGAAGCTCTTCCTGGGAGTTGCTCAAACTGGAACACATTTTAAGAGTTACTATGTGAGTTACCTGCCCCACGTGTCGGGTTTTCCCCACGTGTATGTTGGCAGGGAAGAGGAGATAATAACCAAATTCTCAAAAGAATCATACTTTTTAAAGAAAAAAAAAAGGTCAATAAATCACATGACATTTTTCAGTAAAAAGGTAGGGAGAGAAACGGCAGTGTGAAAAAACAGTCGATAGGATGTCTCCACTCCAAAAAGGTTAGGAATTGCCAAACTATGGAACCTCCGCCCCTGGGGGAGTCCTTTGAGAACAGACCTCCATCGGCCTCTGGAGAATAGTGGGGAATGCTTAAAGGCAAGTAAAAAAAACCACGTCATTGCCAAGCAGATGATTCTCCTTTAGGGACAAATGAGAGCATGTCCCAGGCAGCACATTCCACAGGTGGCCGAATTTCTCGTAACGTGGTCTGTGAGGAGGTAGCGTATTCTCTGCTCTTCTGAGCTCACTTCTGAGCTCCCTCCCTAAACTCCCTTCTCACCTCGGTCCTGGGGTCTGTGGCACACACTGACTTCTCGGGCTGAGAGCCCTAAGGAGAAGGCTCGAGGATGCCGGAAGTGCTGGTGGGGAACTGAATGAGACCATCTTTTCACTTAGCTCTGTCCCTGGGTGTGGCTTCAGGGATGCTTAGCATCCCAGACTTTCAGGGAAGAGTAAGAAAGCTGCAACAGAGGCTGAGAAATTGTGTGAATTTCGCCAAAGAGAAATTAAATCAATCACAAGGTAAACTAATTTTAGCAGATTTCATAGCTAACATCAAAACATCTGGGAAGCCCTGCTCTGGGCACAAGAAAGATTTCTTGACTTCATTCATTCCTGTGAAACTTAGACAAATTACTTAACCTCTCTGGTCTCCGTTTCTCCCAGAACGTTTTCCCACCAAGTATTGAGGTATTGTACAAAAATGCATATAATATAAAAGCATGTCAGAGAAATATTTGCACAAGTGAAAACAAAGGAAGAATATGATTGTAAAGAGATAAAAAATAATAAAGTTTTAGGGGTATGCACACACAAAACATGGCATCTGGTCTTATTAAGCCAATGGAGAGAGGCTAAAAATTTGACCTTCGAGCTTCCTAGTAGCCCAAGCAAAGAGGAAAAAATGATCAGTTATAAAATACAGGCTGTATATATAGTTCATAGGAAGCTGACCCTTTCTTTAAACAGATACCCGGAAAGAATTTTTAGAAGATCCTTACAAATAAGATTCTATATGACTCAGTGATAGCATCTTTCACAAAATTCCTCTACCCTAAGAGATCCTTGTGGCTCTTGAGTTCCCTAATTTCCTACACATAGAATAGGAAAGATATCACAGATTAACCAAACTCTTTCCATGGGATATTGTGAAGTTCAACAGAACTGACCGTTAAAAGCCTGAGCACAAGAGATGGGAATAATCAGGTTGAGGTGGGCTTAGGAATGAATGTGTCATGCCCACCGTGGAAAGTCTTGGCCAGCTTGATGAGGCATTTAGCATGATCAGAAGAATCCTGACACTCTGTCTCTTACTTGTGTAAGGCACAAACTTATCTTTTATTTACCACT